>NC_091315.1:40626613-40721613 GCF_038502225.1 Cherax quadricarinatus
GCTTCATTGCACGCCAACTGAATAGTGGCGAGTGCGGCACAAGTGGATAATGCAGTTGAAAATATTGATGATTTGAAAGGAATCACAAGAGTCATTCATAAGTCATTATATGGAAACTAATATCCAAATTTCTTCGATAAAAATGGTAAATTAGAACATACACAATCCAAATCTAATTCAAGCCACGCAGAGAGAGCAAAGAGGCCAATATTCTAAAATACACAAACACTTGAAAATTTAATCCTCTCAGAAGTTACATTATCGACTTAATAGTATTGAAGGTTGAAGGTAAGCAGACGTGACACAAATTATCGCATGGAAAGCACTATAGTATTTAAATTTTTCCAGTTTCGTCTAGAAAAGCAAATTGGGACATAAACCGGCAAAAATCTATCCAGACGTTTCTCTAAATAAGACTGATCAGCTTTCAAGAAAGTACAGTCAGTTTTATGTAAGTTTTAGTATGCATAACATACAAACTTTTAACAATGGTCTTGAGGTCACACAGGTATTACAGACACATAAAAGAACATAAAGTTGATTTAACCTATTATACCAAATTGTTTAATAAAATTGGCTCATGATAACTTACACAACCTAACATCAAGAGGAAAACACATTAGCACTAAAAATTTAAAGCTGAACGGGAGATGAATTTTCCAGCTATTGTACAGACTCCAACCAAATTTATGCCTGTGCAGCCTTAACCCATGCCACTATCCATCCATTTCATACGATGCATCACCCATTGAAGATTGATTGTTGTTATATTTTAATCAAAGGAAAACACTAAATCCTTAGGAATATAGCTCATATGGACTAGAAGGCATTCAGATTCGTCCAAAGGGAAGATAGCTCTAGCTCCTTGGATCAAAATCCCCTCATCAATATCAAGGCAAAATTATTCAATAATGTAAAATAATACTATACCATTTCGAGATTTAAAGTAGCATCTATACACATCATTAAATATACCCACCCTCTTGTGCACAGGGCACCGACACCTGACAGTATACTGCTCCAGGAACTTACCCAAGACACATTACACCAGCATTCAAAATATGAAGCCGGGTCGAATAACATGTTCTCGATCAGTAAACGATCGGAAAAGACATTTATCTGTCTATATAGATTCCAGGTTTTTAAATTGTTTTAGTAAATTTTTAAATTTGCATGTATTCGGGTTAATGGGATATCGCCCTTTTAGAGTCCATCGTCAGTAAAATTTGGAAGTCAGTCAGAAGAAGCATTCTTGAGTGATTGAACAGATATGAATATTACTATTCAATAAAATTGGGAATTATATCAGCCAATGGCAGCGTGAGCCTTGTGTTCAGGAAACCAAACCAGTGGTGAAAATTTGAAGCCACTCCGATGAGTTATTCTCTAGTTATGGCACGGATGACCATTCCAAGTTTGTTTTTACTATTTTAATACATCAAAGAATTTTCCTGCACGTAAACGAAACATAATGGGTACTATTCTGGTCCTAAGGTGCATCATCCATTAAGTAATTTTTACACTATTTTTCATATAAAATGATCCAATCTGCACTTACACACTTGAGCTTCACTCGCCGCCGCCGTCGAATTAGAAGGCATCTTCTTTTAAATGTTTGAAGCTACGCCACTGACCATTTTAGAAGTTTTTTTTTATATTTTATTTAAAACATACATTACATTAAGTAAATAAAAGTATACAGTGTCAGATATTTCACATACAAAAATGATTATTTCTTCAACACACTGCACGTGTTACATTGCCTTTAGAAAAATTCCTTTTCACATGACTCACTGCAACCCCCAACATTTGTGCGAAAAACCAGATTATACAATATTATACTCGACATCAATTAAATCATTTCAATTTACAGTAATGTGTCACTTATTACACTGCACACACCTGATGAATGTATAATGCCGTTATAAAGAAAAAAAAGAAAACTGTGCAAGTAATACAAATTAAAAACAGTCCTCATTACCCCTTCCTGTCGGCAATATACTATATACACATTAAGTACATGTAATAAAAAAATATTTTTGAGCAGTATACCCACAACCCCCCCCCCCTTTTTACCCCCAGATTACCATATTGCATAACGTTATACCTTTGTTCATTGAACGCAGAAACGAATAACCAACATAATTTAAACCTAGGACATAGTATCTTGATGACAATAAAAAATTTCCTCATTAGTATAATATGAATATATGATGTCAACATGACAATTGATATTTAGAAAATGTACACATGACTGGACTTAGTATTATGAAATTTTAGAAGTTACCCCAGCCATTTCAGGATGGTGGGAAAGGGTTCAAGAACTTTGGTCATAGACACGTGAACATGCCAACTGTTCCTGGAATATTGTCCTCGTTACCGTACACAAGCGATGGCAATTTGAAGTGTCTCGAGTTACGAGCTAAATAAAATCGAAAAGTTGGAGGAAAAAAAATTCACAACTTTTAAAAGGTCCCTCTCGGGGATTACTATTACTACTACTACTACTACTACTATTACTATTACTACTACTACTACTACTACTACTATTACTATTACTATTACTACTACTACTACTACTACTACTATTACTACCACCACCACCACTACTACTACTACTACTACTACTACTACTACTACTACTACTACTACTACTACTACTGCTACTACTACTACTACTAATAATAATAATAATAATAAAAAATTATAATACCTTGTTTCGGTGAAACAGTTCAACTGTAAAAATAATTATTTGAATGCTGCAGATTGGTCAAAAATATAGGTACTAACCTAAAAAATAAGTGAATGAACACATCGAATTTACAGCATTTGGGATATAATAAACAAAAATGAATGTGTGAATGCTTTTACCCTTGTGGAAGAAAAACACGAGTTGTGTGTAACCCCTTGTAGACTGCGATGTGACAAGTGAAGAGATTGACAGGCTTACAGTCACCTCAACTCTTTTATTGCATATTATTATTATTATTATTATTATTATTATTATTATTATTATTATTATTATTATTATTATTATTATTATTTAGAGGAGTTAAGGTGAAATCCCAGAGGCCTTGTAAGGTGTAGACGTAGCCCCTCTTCACAAACGGGGCAGCAGAGCAAATTATAGACCAGTAGCATTAACATCAAATAAAAATCTCTGAAAGGATTATGAGATAATATACTACTATTTGGAGAAATGTGAGATACACAACCCAAGACACTGTGGCTTCTAGGCAATATGACCCTACTTATCACAAAATTACGGAGGCCTTGGTAAGAAAATAAAATGCTGATGTAATTAATCTGCGACCATGGAGTAATAGATCATAAAATGCAGACACTCGTCGATTTAATAGAAAAAGTAGGGAAATTAATATTAAATTGTTATCCCCCTTAGTGACGTAGTTCCTAGGCCTTTTGTATATCCCCATTCTTTTGTGCTACCGTCCACAGGATGGATATGGGGTGCACAATAAACTAGCTCCTTCGGTGACAGAACCTAAGTCTTCCTAATAGACATATCGCAAAGATTGGTAGTAAACAAAAAGTCCAATTTCAGCAAAGTAAAAAAAAAAGTTGAGCACCCCAAGTGACGGTTCCATCACGATTACTGTTCCTCATCTTTATAGCAGACAAAAACACAGCCACAGCTTCATATCATCTTTTTGATGATGATACCAAAGTCATCTTAGCAGAAAGCAGAAAAATTTACAGTGACAGTGGGTAAATGAAAGTAATATAGCATGATAATGTTGACATATTTCAGCTTCTTAGGTATAGGAGGACTGAAGACCTCAAAACGAGCATAGTATACAGAACGCAGGCAGGTCATGCTGACCATGAGGAACAGATAAAAGACTTTTAGGAATAATTATATCAGAGGATCTGTCATGAGTACCAGTGATGGTACTTTTCAAATCACTTGGGCTCTCACGACTCGAATTTTTTTTTTCTGTGCACGTAACTCCTTTCAAATTAGGAGAGATAACAGCCACAAAACGTACAGAAATATAATCGCTGCATAGAATTAATGAAACATATGATGTCTAAACTATTGAAAACGCCTCAGAAGCAAAAAATACGCCAAGAGCAAAAACAAATGTCATGATTGTCATATTCTTGGTTATTGTAACATGTATTTAGACTCTCTGATTACCTCAAACTATACATTAAAACGCGGTTCCCAGCTTTGAGCCGCTGTTCCTTGGGGAAGCCGCCGGGTATTCTGCAACGGAATTGTGAAGCTGGCAACAAGTATTGTTCTTCTTGGGTCCAGCTAGCGCTCGCTAAATTTTCTCAGTTACAGAGCCTAAAATTACAACGCTTAGCATGAGGTTAAAATGGGGTCATCGTTCTCGAAAAAATGGTCGGGGACTACTGCTTAGACAGTTACAGAATTGTTGATTATATCACTTAGTCTGTATATTCCACAGTCGCAAAAATCATTGCTTGTCTCACTTCGTTGTTTATTGATGTTATTATGCACAAATTTTGCATAAACAAAATATGAGAAAGTCTTGTTTTAATATTATATATCTGAAACAACTTTCATAATTTCGCTGTTTTTGTATGTATGTATGTATGTATGTATATATATATATATATATATATATATATATATATATATATATATATATATATATATATATATATATATATATATATATATATAGTTTTCTAAGATTCTTTTGGTACAAAATTATTAATTTTTACATTAACATAAATGAAAAAATATATCTTAATTTTAAATGAGTTCTAGTTATATATATATATATATATATATATATATATATATATATATATATATATAGGTAGTAGGTTGGTAGACAGCAACCACCCAGGGAAGTACTACCGTCCTGCCAGATGACTGTGAAACAAAAACCTGTAACTGTTTTGCATGATGGTAGGATTGCTGGTTTTCTTTTTCTGTCTCATAAACACGCTAGATAACAGGGATATCTTGCTACTCCTACTTACACTTTGGTCACACTTCACAGACACGCACATGCATATATATATATACATACATCTAGGTTTTTCTCCTTATTCTAAATAGCTCTTGTTCTTTTTTATTTCTTCTATTGTCCATGGGGAAGTGGAAAAGAATCTTTCCTCCGTAAGCCATGCGTGTCGTATGAGGCGACTAAAATGCCGGGAGCAATGGGCTAGTAACCCCTTCTCCTGTATACATTTACTAAAAAAGAGAAGAAGAAAAACTTTATAAAACTGGGTTGTTTAAATGTGCGTGGATGTAGTGCGGATGACAAGAAACAGATGATTGCTGATGTTATGAATGAAAAGAAGTTGGATGTCCTGGCTCTAAGCGAAACAAAGCTGAAGGGGGTAGGAGAGTTTCAGTGGGGGGAAATAAATGGGATTAAATCTGGAGTATCTGAGAGAGTTAGAGCAAAGGAAGGGGTAGCCGTAATGTTAAATGATCAGTTATGGAAGGAGAAAAGAGAATATGAATGTGTAAATTCGAGAATTATGTGGATTAAAGTAAAGGTTGGATGCGAGAAGTGGGTCATAATAAGCGTGTATGCACCTGGAGAAGAGAGGAATGCAGAGGAGAGAGAGAGATTTTGGGAGATGTTAAGTGAATGTATAGGAGCCTTTGAACCAAGTGAGAGAGTAATTGTGGTAGGGGACCTGAATGCTAAAGTAGGAGAAACTTTTAGAGAGGGTGTGGTAGGTAAGTTTGGGGTGCCAGGTGTAAATGATAATGGGAGCCCTTTGATTGAACTTTGTATAGAAAGGGGTTTAGTTATAGGTAATACATATTTTAAGAAAAAGAGGATAAATAAGTATACACGATATGATGTAGGGCGAAATGACAGTAGTTTGTTGGATTATGTATTAGTAGATAAAAGACTGTTGAGTAGACTTCAGGATGTACATGTTTATCGAGGGGCCACAGATATATCAGATCACTTTCTAGTTGTAGCTACACTGAGAGTAAAAGGTAGATGGGATACAAGGAGAATAGAAGCATCAGGGAAGAGAGAGGTGAAGGTTTATAAACTAAAAGAGGAGGCAGTTAGGGTAAGATATAAACAGCTATTGGAGGATAGATGGGCTAATGAGAGCATAGGCAATGGGGTCGAAGAGGAATGGGGTAGGTTTAAAAATGTAGTGTTAGAGTGTTCAGCAGAAGTTTGTGGTTACAGGAAAGTGGGTGCAGGAGGGAAGAGGAGCGATTGGTGGAATGATGATGTAAAGAGAGTAGTAAGGGAGAAAAAGTTAGCATATGAGAAGTTTTTACAAAGTAGAAGTGATGCAAGGAGGGAAGAGTATATGGAGAAAAAGAGAGAGGTTAAGAGAGTGGTGAAGCAATGTAAAAAGAGAGCAAATGAGAGAGTGGGTGAGCTGTTATCAACAAATTTTGTTGAAAATAAGAAAAAGTTTTGGAGTGAGATTAACAAGTTAAGGAAGCCTAGAGAACAAATGGATTTGTCAGTTAAAAATAGGAGAGGAGAGTTATTAAATGGAGAGTTAGAGGTATTGGGAAGATGGAGGGAATATTTTGAGGAATTGTTAAATGTTGATGAAGATAGGGAAGCTGTGATTTCGTGTATAGGGCAAGGAGGAATAACATCTTGTAGGAGTGAGGAAGAGCCAGTTGTGAGTGTGGGGGAAGTTCGTGAGGCAGTAGGTAAAATGAAAGGGGGTAAGGCAGCCGGGATTGATGGGATAAAGATAGAAATGTTAAAAGCAGGTGGGGATATAGTTTTGGAGTGGTTGGTGCAATTATTTAATAAATGTATGGAAGAGGGTAAGGTACCTAGGGATTGGCAGAGAGCATGCATAGTTCCTTTGTATAAAGGCAAAGGGGATAAAAGAGAGTGCAAAAATTATAGGGGGATAAGTCTGTTGAGTGTACCTGGTAAAGTGTATGGTAGAGTTATAATTGAAAGAATTAAGAGTAAGACGGAGAATAGGATAGCAGATGAACAAGGAGGCTTTAGGAAAGGTAGGGGGTGTGTGGACCAGGTGTTTACAGTGAAACATATAAGTGAACAGTATTTAGATAAGGCTAAAGAGGTCTTTGTGGCATTTATGGATTTGGAAAAGGCGTATGACAGGGTGGATAGGGGGGCAATGTGGCAGATGTTGCAAGTGTATGGTGTAGGAGGTAGGTTACTGAAAGCAGTGAAGAGTTTTTACGAGGATAGTGAGGCTCAAGTTAGAGTATGTAGAAAAGAGGGAATTTTTTTCCCAGTAAAAGTAGGCCTTAGACAAGGATGTGTGATGTCACCGTGGTTGTTTAATATATTTATAGATGGGGTTGTAAGAGAAGTAAATGCGAGGGTCTTGGCAAGAGGCGTGGAGTTAAAAGATAAAGAATCACACACAGGGTGGGAGTTGTCACAGCTGCTCTTTGCTGATGACACTGTGCTCTTGGGAGATTCTGAAGAGAAGCTGCAGAGATTGGTGGATGAATTTGGTAGGGTGTGCAAAAGAAGAAAATTAAAGGTGAATACAGGAAAGAGTAAGGTTATGAGGATAACAAAAAGATTAGGTGATGAAAGATTGAATATCAGATTGGAGGGAGAGAGTATGGAGGAGGTGAACGTATTCAGATATTTGGGAGTGGACGTGTCAGCGGATGGGTCTATGAAAGATGAGGTGAATCATAGAATTGATGAGGGAAAAAGAGTGAGTGGTGCACTTAGGAGTCTGTGGAGACAGAGAACTTTGTCCTTGGAGGCAAAGAGGGGAATGTATGAGAGTATAGTTTTACCAACGCTCTTATATGGGTGTGAAGCATGGGTGATGAATGTTGCAGCGAGGAGAAGGCTGGAGGCAGTGGAGATGTCATGTCTGAGGGCAATGTGTGGTGTGAATATAATGCAGAGAATTCGTAGTTTGGAAGTTAGGAGGAGGTGCGGGATTACCAAAACTGTTGTCCAGAGGGCTGAGGAAGGGTTGTTGAGGTGGTTCGGACATGTAGAGAGAATGGAGCGAAACAGAATAACTTCAAGAGTGTATCAGTCTGTAGTGGAAGGAAGGCGGGGTAGGGGTCGGCCTAGGAAGGGTTGGAGGGAGGGGGTAAAGGAGGTTTTGTGTGCGAGGGGCTTGGACTTCCAGCAAGCATGCGTGAGCGTGTTTGATAGGAGTGAATGGAGACAAATGGTTTTTAATACTTGACGTGCTGTTGGAGTGTGAGCAAAGTAACATTTATGAAGGGATTCAGGGAAACCGGCAGGCCGGACTTGAGTCCTGGAGATGGGAAGTACAGTGCCTGCACTCTGAAGGAGGGGTGTTAATGTTGCAGTTTAAAAACTGTAGTGTAAAGCACCCTTCTGGCAAGACAGTGATGGAGTGAATGATGGTGAAAGTTTTTCTTTTTCGGGCCACCCTGCCTTGGTGGGAATCGGCCAGTGTGATAATAATAAAAAAAAATATATATATATATTATATATATATATATATGTAATATATATATATATATATATATATATATATATATATATATATATATATATATATATATATATATATATATATATATATTATATATATATATATATATATATATATATATATATATATATATATATATATATATATATGTATATATATATATATATATATATATATATATATATATATATATATATATATATATATATATATGTATATATATATATATATATATATATATATATATATATATATATATATGTGTGTGTGTGTGTGTGTGTGTGTGTGTGTGTGTGTGTGTGTGTGTATACAGACACACACACGTGTGTGTGTGTGTGTTAAATTACTGTTTCAATATTTTCTTTCGTTGCGGATAAATAAATTATAATCATATTCGTAGGCTGGAAATTTAAATATTGCAGTTGAAGAATATAAACATTGGAAATATTTGCAAGGCCTGAATCAGCAGTCACTTGTGAAAATGGTTACGTTGCTAACCACTTTTCCTGCTTGTCATCATTTTCCAGTGATTATTAATGACTCACGTTCAGTATTGGTCTTAAATTAATTATTTCGTAACTTCTCACTTTCTTCTCCACTTGTCAAGTCGAATTTTCGTCACTCAGCTTTCTCCTTCACTCAGGCGTTGGTGAGTTTTTGTGTTGGGGGTCGAAAGTAACGCAGGGGGGGGGGGAGGGGGGGGGCGTGGTGCTACGTGACGAGTTGCGTTACTGGTGTTGGTGACGTGATGTTACTGGTGTTGGTGATGTGATGTTACTGGTGTTGGTGACGTGATGTTACTGGTGTTGGTGATGTGATGTTACTGGTGTTGGTGATGTGATGCTACTGGTGTTGGTGATGTGATGCTACTGGTATTGGTGATGTGATGTTACTGGTGTTGGTGACGTGATGTTAATGGTGTTGGTGACGTGATGTTACTGGTGTTGGTGATGTGATGTTACTGGTGTTGGTGACGTGATGTTACAGGTGTTGGTGATGTGATGTTACTGGTGTTGGTGATGTGATGCTACTGGTGTTGGTGATGTGATGTTACTGCTGTTGGTGATGTGATGCTACTGGTGTTGGTGATGTGATGTTACTGGTGTTGGTGACGTGATGTTACTGGTGTTGATGACGTGATGTTACTGGTGTTGGTGACGTGATGTTACTGGTGTTGGTGATGTGATGTTACTGGTGTTGGTGACGTGATGTTACTGGTGTTGGTGATGTGATGTTACTGGTGTTGGTGACGTGATGTTACTGGTGTTGATAATGTGGTGTTACTGGTGTTGATGACGTGATGTTACTGGTGTTGGTGACGTGATGTTACTGGTGTTGGTGATGTGATGTTACTGGTGTTGGTGACGTGATGTTACTGGTGTTGATAATGTGGTGTTACTGGTGTTGGTGACGTGATGTTACTGGTGTTGGTGATGTGATGTTACTGGTCTTGGTGACGTGATGTTACTGGTGTTGATAATGTGGTGTTACTGGTGTTGGTGACGTGATGTTGCTGGTGTTGGTTCCCAGATGTTGCATTTCTTGTTTCTTCTTTACCACCACCTATTCTATTATTTGGTGATTTTAATGGTTATCATTTCCTCCGGAGGGAGGGGGGGGGGGTCTCTCACTGTGACTCTCGTGGCGATCACTTAGACACTCTGGAAAAATTCAGATTCAGGAAGGATATAGGAAAGCACTGGTTTGGTAATAGAGTTGTGGATGAGTGGAGCAAACTCCCGAGTACCGTTATAGAAGCTAAGACATTGTGTAGTTTTAAAAATAGATTAGATACATACATGAGTGAGCGTTGGTGGGTGTGAGTTGGACGTGACTAGCTTGTGCTAGTAGGTCTGATGCTGTGCCCCTTCTTAAGTGAATGTGACCTGACCTGACTAGGTTGGGTCATTGGCTTAAGCCGGTGGGGGACATGGACTTGCCTCACATGGGCCAGTAGGCCTGCTGCAGCAATCCTTTCTTATGTTCTCCCCTCCATGTTTTAAATACTGTTACTTCCACCCATTTTGACCTTCGCACTCAATCTCTCTCTCTTGTATTGATCTCTCTATCTGTTCCACATCAACTGCACTTGACTTTACCTGGTCTGTGCTCCCAGATTTACATGACAGCGATCATTTTTCCTGTCGTCCTTACTTCCCATTCATATTCTCACCCTCCTCGAAACACACGCGCGAATTGGGATCTGTACTCGCTCCAAACTGTTTTTAGTGAGGACTCTTCTTCGTCCTCTTCTGCTGAGCTGATACACTTATTTTCCACCTCAGTTTTAATCCCAGCTTCACATTCTATACCTCAAACCTCGAGCAAGCATTCTCAGAAATGCGTGCCGTGGTGGTCTCCTGCTTGTGCTCATGCAGTACGTATGAAACGTGCTGCATGGGGCTGATATCGTTTACAATAGGACCACAGAGCGTCTCCTTGATTTTAAACGGGCGAGAGCGGTCGCCCGACATGTCATCCGTGAAAGCCAAACGCACTTGCTGGCAAAATTATGTTTCTACCATTACTTCTGCTTCTTCAATGAGTGCAGTTTGGAAAAAAGTGCGGAAACTGAGTGGAAAGTTCTCTCCAGACCCTGCTCCCATTGTCCAGGTTTCCGGTGTCAGATTTGCGAACCCTCTTGACGTTGCTACGGAAATTGGAAATCATCTAGTTCGTATCTCTAAAGGGCTCCATCTATGCCCCTCGTTTCTTTCCTCCAGTCTGCCAAAGAGTTACTGCCCCTAAACTTTTTGTTCTAGCATAGAAGAGCCCTATAACATGCCTTTTACACTTCTAGAACTAGACTCCACACTTTCCGCTTGTCGATCATCGGCAGCTGGGCCTGATAGCATTCATATTCGCATGCTTCAGCATTTGCATCGTTCAGCCTTTACAGTCCTCTTACATCTTTTCAATCCTATTTGGTTTCAAGGAGTTCTTTCCCAGCTGTGAAAATCTGCCCTAGTTCTACCTTTTCGTAAACCAGGTACTTCAGGACATGATGCCTCGCACTATCGTCCCATTACTCTTACCAGTGCAGTTTGCAAGGTGATGGAACGTCTGGTAAATAGATGTTTAGACACACACAATAGTCTCTCCCCCTGTCAATATGGCTTTCGTAAGGGCCGCTCTACTATTGACCCCTTACTCCGTTTAGATACCTATGTCTGTAATGTCTTTGCTAGTAACCACTCCATTATAGCAGTCTTTTTTGATCTTTAAAAGGCATATGACTCTACTTGGAGGTATAACTTCTTGGCTCAAACTCACTCCTTAGGCCTCCGAGGCAATCTGCCATTTTCTTGCAAACTTCTTATCGGGTTAATAATTTACTTTCCCAGACTTTGTCCAAGCTGAAGGTGTTCTTCAGGGATGTGTCCTTAGCACCACCCTTTCTCTCCTTGCTACAAATGATCTGACATCTGTTCTCCCATGTAATATTTTGTCATCACTATGTTGATAATTTCGCTATAGCTTGTGCAGGCGCTGACTGTCGCCTAGTAGCAGCCTCACTCCAGAATGCTGTCAACACTGTTTCCTATTGGGCCACTACTCATGGGTTTAAATTTTCTAGTGCTAAAACACAATTACTTTCACCAGACGTTCAGTCGTCCCTGATACTCCATTGTTCATGTATGGCTCACGAATCCCTGAATGTGATTTCTCGGCCTACTCTCCCCCTCAAGGGAGGTTCCTTGACGCTGGTGAGGGGCTCTTGATCTAGGGTATTGGATCTGAGAGGGATTATACCTAGAGGGGGGTTTAAGGGGTCAACGCCCCTGTGGCCCGGTCCTTGACTGGGATTTGTTACGTTATGTTACGGTGATATGAGTATTGTTTTGTTACGTAAACACCGGACTAGGATGTTTAATGTAAAAATTATATTACCTTGTTATAAGTTGCTATGTTAACACAGCCCGTTGTCTACCTATAGATGATTCCAGGGTCATCATCGCCCCTGCTGCCTAGCTCCAGACGAGGTCTTCTGATTAATGGCATGATCAGTCGGACTGTTGTTACTAGCAGCATGCAGTCCAACATGGGCGCCACATGCTGCTGGTTATTCCTGTAACAGTGTTTTTTTACTTAAGAGAGATTATATATAAATACTGAACTGTTGTTGATATTAAAAAATTGTAATGTAAGAATCATTTTTTATATAATAATCATTGTGCGAGTGTTAGATTGGGGTGGAGAAAAGTTTTTTTTTGGCGGAGGAGGGATTTGACGTGTTGTTGGAGTGTGTGCAAGGTAATATGTATGAAGGGATTCAGGTAAACCGGTTAGCCGGAATCTAGATATGGTTGTGGGAAGTACAATGCCTGCACTCTGAAGAGTGGGTAGGGATGCTGAGCTTACGGAGGCTTCTTGAATTGTAATGTCCATGCACTTCTGGGACGATACCAGTTGAGTGATGGTGAATGTCTTTTCTTTTCTGTGTCACTTTACCTTTTGGTGGGCAACTGCCGATATGGTAAAATAAAAGTTATTAATAATTACTTCCGGTTACATTAACACTGAGACAGATGGAGACTTTATTAACATATATATAATGTTAATGTTAGATGAGCTTTTGTAATGGACAGAAATCAATTGTTTGTCAGAATTCTTGAAAAATTTATGTAAGGCCAGGATTGGATACCATCCAATCATACTGAATTAGCAACTTAAAACTAATCACCGAGGTTGTAAAAAATGAGAACTGACTCAACAATATTTTCAGACAGTGGCAGCCATGTTCAGCCTTAACTCCTGAGATATTACCAACAATGTTGCAGAGGACATAAAAGAAATGTCAGATTCGGAGACGGTGGTGGACAAGATTCGTTTAGGTTACATGTATATGTTGCAAAGTGGAGTTGCTCAATGATAGCTCGTTCAGTTATCACTGAGGAAAAGGGCTGTATGTAATCAGCGAACTTGCGGACGCGTATGGCAACGTTTCCTTTATCAGGATATGGGGGGGAGGGGGGGAGGCATCTTCAGATGACTCCTCAAATGTTCTTCATTTTCTTATTTCGTTCTTTACATTGTTCATTAGTTGCAACACTGTCTTTTCTTTGAGCTTCTAGTAGCGTCATGCACGATTATAACTCCTAAGTATTGCACCTCACTCTGAGCCTATATATACCCTTTGTGTCCATATATTGTTTGTAACGGCTTGATAAAGCTCCTGGAGAGCGAAACGTTGCCACAATAAAAATGTCACATTAGTTGCACTTGTGTCCTTTTAATTTACAAACTCCTAATTTATATATTATGACATTAAAAATGCAATATTACACATATAATTTCGGTCTAGAAGCGAATATCGTATGACTAAATATCAGTAGAAGGAAAGCTCAAGAACCAGGTCCCAAACTTAAAGAAAATAACTATTGCAGAAGACCCACTGGTACACAATAGGTGGACCTCACAGTTAGTAGACTCTGGTGTGGAAAATTGCATACTAGAGGAGTGGAGTACCGTATGAGGTGAGTGTGCCGCTGGCCTCAAGTACCAGGGAAAGGAAGTTGACTCTTAGAGTCATGGGAAGGAACGACTTAACCAGGGCAGCACTATTGTCCCTCCAGTCCCGCTACAGGCAGGACTATCAGAGGCCACCGGCTGTAAAGCAGTTATAATATTTTATCATTGGTTTGTGAGTTCTTCCCTGAGGTCAGCTTCGACGGTGTCCATTAAACTATTTTTTTTTTTTTTGAGTCACTTGAGAAATATGTTGACCTAAAGGTTTACTTTATTCCCTGTTCCACTGTGCATATATCTCAGTGGAGATCCGCTGAGAATTTAATTCCCATTTTAGGTTTTAAACATTCGGTTTTCACGACCCCTCGTGTACTCGATACGCTATAAACTGTAAAACAACCATTTTTGTTTTTTTGTGGAGGTTAAAGTTTTAATATTTGCGTACAGATGAATTGTAGTCCAATTACCACTTGCATTCATTAATTATTAAGTTTAACAGTCAATTTAGTGACTTGTTGTCTTCATCCTCGTTATGACTTTACGAATATATATTATATTCATGGCATTCTGGTTAAACTTGGTGGATGGTGAGTCTTCCAGTGTTAGAGGAACATTGTTACACTGATGGTGTTGGTCGTTTCTTGTCAGAAGGAATGAAATTTTTTTCACATATAGTTCTTAGCCACCATGACCCGCTTAATGAAGCTTTCTGTGATTTGAACGAGGCCATTCCGCTAGCTTACTGGTCCACTACATAAATTGTCATGTGTGTGATAAATGGTTTGAAAAACCGACAAGTTGAAGATTGAGACACTTATGCAACATATGGGAATCTTTATTCAGGAAACGTTTCGCCACACAGTGGCTTCATCAGTCTGAGGGATTGATTACCTCAAACTCCTCCTCTCTTTACACCTTCTGCTTTGTATTGGACTGATGAAGCCACTGTGTGGCGAAACGTTTCCTGAATAAAGATTCTCATATGTTGCATGTGTCTCAATCTTCATAAATTGTCATGTCATGAGGCATGCTAGTAGGATTTTCCGCCCCGCTAATACCTTAGATATACATTCAGAATTGATGCATTCAGATTGAAAAATATGCATAGGTAGCTTAAGCATTAGTTTGGCAAGATTTGTAGATGAGTGGAACAAACTGACTTCCTTTCTGCAGTATTCATTTTCTTATATTTCTTTGCTGTTTTGTGTATACCGCACATTTCGCGAAACTGTTGTCGGTATATAGCGGTTATAGTTAAAATTAGTTTAACACGTATTAAATAATTTTATAATTGGGTTAGTTGTTCCTGGATTAACTGTAAAATTTTTAAGATCTTTACAAACATTTTCGCGGAGTTAAAACTAACAAGAAAACGTTACTGTATAAATGTTAGGAAAGCGCCAGTTGTCAAATGCATCTTAACTTTAATTTGTTAAAATGTACTCTAGAGACGTATGTATAACTTTAATTTCTTAAAATGTGTTAAATTTTCATTATTTAGTGCCGTAAAGAATTTTCACACGTAAAAAAAATTATATATACAGACATATTTTTTATTAATAAAAAAGCAAGGATAAATCAAAGCTCACATGTTGCAAATTTTTGTAATCTTTTTCCTACATAAAACTCATTATGTTTTTGAAAACTCAGTGCCCCTTCGTAGATTTACCGTATTATTTTTTTTATTACTCCTTGTTGGAGGACAATTCCCAGCGTACGGTTGTGGTAACACTGGCATGAATGACGCCGTAAGTGCAGTGGGTCGCAGCGGCCCTGTGACCTGGCTAATGTTTGCTGAATTTTGGTTTTGTGGTGGCAGTGTCCTGACCCACACACTAGCTGACTCTAGCCACAACCCTTCCTTGCATAGCTGCACCATAGTACTACATTGTTGCTCAAACACACACCTAGCACGTCTGTACTCACATACATTGATTAGATTTTGGAAAGTAGTGTTTCGATAGCTAATGTCGCTGTATTTAGTTTTGGTTTAGTGCAAATATTAATTATACTGTGTTGTTGTTATTATATTATAAATGTTATACAACGCCCACAAGTTGATAAGACACAATGGCAACACTAGGAAGCTTTATTAACAAAACGTTTCGCTCGTGCTGCAAGCTTCATCAGTCGAATAACAAGAGACTTGTGACCTTGCTTGTAGAGTGATGGTCTGATTATAACAACCTACCTCTACTCTTATACTTCGTCTTCCACAAACGCTGATGTCTCCAGGATTCTGATTCATCTATGTATTCGACTGACGAAGCCTACACTACTGGCGAAACGTCTCGTCAGTAAAGATTCTAAGTGTTGTAAATGTCTAATGTTGCTATTGTTAAAAATATTTATTATCATTAAATTTTACGCTTAATAACAGCTCCAGTATATGCATGCTAGCATTTTACTCGGACTTATTTTTTGAAAGGTTTCCAAATTATTTGCTTCTACTACTAGTCACTTTGTTTTCACTCAGCTGCAACTCAGTATTATCAATCCAGTGACTTACTGTATTCTTTCAGAAATCTATTTGAATGTATTATTGCAAAATCTTCTTTGATTTTAAGTTTTTAACATCTTATTTATATTATCTTGGTTCTTGTTTCTCAACCATTTGAAATCCTCATTCATATCACCCCTGCATGTTTTTTCGTGCAATTTATAGTCTCTCTTTATTGTGATGACCATAACTGCATTGCATAATCGATTTATAATTTTATCAAAAAAAAAAAAAAGCGGGTGACGTTTTAGTATAGGACTGAGGCTTCTTATTTATATCTTTACACTGAAGTCGATCAATTAACTTTATTAAAAACACTTAAGCACTGTTGTCTTGGCTTTAGATTTCTACTATCCAGGATTCTAAGTCTAATTTCCATTTGTTTTGGACCAAACCTAATGCAACAAAGACCGTTTGGTTAAGTCCTATATTATTTAGCTTATAAGAGCTGCAGTTATTTTCTCTTGCCAGGCATAAGACCATGTATTTGTCTAAGTTAACTGTATTCATTGCCCATCCGATCACGGCAGTAACTTCTCCGAGTCATCCTGGAACTAGGGATTAGACTTAATGTATATGAATTAGTTGGTGTTTTACAAGCCGTTGGGGATGTATTTGCACTACTCTAAAGTTAAAACCTTTAACAGTGTCTTCGTGAAGCTTTGTTCTCAGGACCATTACAGTCCTCTTCCCTCAGTTTTTATTATAAATACATACCTATTTATACATTCATCTATTTATGATATGTTGAAACACTGGTTGGAGTAACTCGCCTGACACGGTTCTTGGTCATATGATGACTTGTTCAGACATACGTACGTTGTGTTAGTTATCATTTTGTCAAAGGCGCTTGTCGATTAGACACTTGGCCTGTTTTGTGTGTGTGTGTGTGTGTGTACTCACCTAATTGTGGTTGCAGGGTCGATTCATAGCTCCTGGCCCCGCCTCAATGACCTCAATGACCTTTATCATTCCTCTTCTTAAAGCTATGTATGGATTCTGCCTCCACTTCCTCACTTTCTAGACTATTCCACTTCTGACAACTTCGTGGCTGAAGAAATACTTCCTAATATTCCTGTGACTCATCTGAGTCTTCAGTTTCCAGTTGTAACCCCCTTGTTGCTATGTCCCATCTCTGGAACATCCTGTTTGTCCACCTTGTCGATTCCTCTCAGTATTTTATATGTCGTTATCATGTCCCTTGCTGTCCCTCCTGTCCTCCAGTGTCGTCAGGTCGAGTTCTTTTAACCTCTTCTCGTTGAACATACTCCTTAGCTCCGGGACTAGTCTCGTTGCAAACCTTTGCACTTTCTCAAGTTTCCTGACGTGCTTGGCCAGGTGAGGGTTCCAAACTAGAGCTGCATACTCCAATATGGGCCTGACTTACACGATGTACAGAGTCTGGAACGACTCCTTATTGAGATGGAATGCTATTCTTAGGTTCGCTAGTTGCCCATATGCTGCAGCAGTTGTTTGGTTGATGTGCGCCTCAGGAGATGTGTTCGGTATTATACACACTCCAAGATTCTTTTCTTTAATGAGGTTTGTAGTCTTTGGCCCCCTGGTCTGTACTCTGTCTGTGGTCTTCTTTGCCCTTCCCCAGTCTTCATGACCTTGTACTTGGTGGAGTTGAACTCCAGGAGCCAGTTGCTGGTCTAGGCATGCAGGCTGTCCAGAATTCCTCTGTAGTCCTGCCTTATCCTCCTCGTACTGAACTCTCATTAACTTCACATCGTCTGCAAACAGGGACAGTTTTGAGTGTATTCTTTTTGTCATGTCATTCACATATACCCCTCGCCATATCCGCAGCAGGAAATATATGTATCTCATACTCATATACCAGGAACAGCACCGGTCCTAGGACTAACCCCTGTGGAACCCCGCTCGGCACAGGCGCCCACTTTGATACCTCGTCACGTACCATGACTCGCTGTTGGCTTCCCGTGTCAGATATTCTCTGATCCATTGCAGCGCCTTCTCTGTTATACCTGCCTGGTCTCCAGTTCTTGCATTAGTTTCATGTGTGGAAATGTGTCAGAAACCTTCTTACAATCCAAGAAAATGCAATCTACCCACCCCTCTCTCTCGTCTTACTGCTGTCACCTTATCATAGAACTCTGGTAGGCTTGTGACAGGATTTCCCGTCTCTGAATCCTTGCTGGTTGTCGTTTATAAACTCATTCCTTTCTAGGTGTTCCATCGCTCTTCTGATAATCTTCTCTATGACTTTGCATACAATACACGTCAGTGTGACTGGTCTGTAGTTTAAGGACTACATTTGCTCTGTGTGTGTTTGTGTGTGTGTGTGTGTGTGTGTGTGTGTGTGTGTGTGTGTGTGTGTGTGTGTGTGTGTGTGTGTGTGTGTGTGTGTGTACATACTCACCTAGTTGAGGCTGCAGGGGTCGAGTCCAAGCTCCTGGTCCCCCCTCTTCACTGGTCACTACTAGATCACTCTCCCTGAACCGTGAGCTTTATCATACCTCTGCTTAAAGCTATGTATGGATCCTGCCTCCTTCCCAAACTATTCCACTTCCTGACTACTCTGTGGCTAAAGAAATACTTCCTAACATCCCTGTGATTCATCTGTGTCTTCAACTTCCAACTGTGTCCCCTTGTTGCTGTGTCCCATCTCTGGAACATCCTGTCTTTGTCCACCTTGTCAATTCCTCTCAGTATTTTGTATGTCGTTATCATGTCCCCCCTATCTCTCCTGTCCTCCAGTTTCGTCAGGTTGATTTCCCTTAACCTCTCTTCATAGGACATACCTCTTAGCTCTGGGACTAATCTTGTTGCAAACCTTTGCACTTTCTCTAGTTTCTTTACGTGCTTGGCTAGGTGTGGGTTCCAGACTGGTGCCGCATACTCCAATATAGGCCTAACGTACACGGTGTACAGGGTCCTGAACGGTTCCTTATTAAGATGTCAGAATGCTGTTCTGAGGTTTGCTAGGCGCCCATATGCTGCAGCAGTTATTTGGTTGATGTGCGCTTCAGGAGATGTGCCTGGTGTTATACTCACCCCAAGATCTTTTTCCTTGAGTGAGGTTTGTAGTCTCTGGTCCCCTAGACTGTATTCCGTCTGCGGTCTTCTTTGCCCTTTCCCAATCTTCATGACTTTGCACTTGGTGGGGTCTTCAGCCTGTCCAGATCCCTTTGTAGTTCTGCCTGGTCTTCGATCGAATGAATTCTTCTCATCAACTTCACGTCATCTGCAAACAGGGACACTTCGGAGTCTATTCCTTCCGTCATGTCGTTCACAAATACCAGAAACAGCACTGGTCCTAGGACTGACCCCTGTGGGACCCCGCTAGTCACAGGTGCCCACTCTGACACCTCGCCACGTACCATGACTCGCTGCTGTCTTCCTGACAAGTATTCCCTGATCCATTGTAGTGCCTTCCCTGTTATCCCTGCTTGGTCCTCCAGTTTTTGCACTAATCTCTTGTGTGGAACTGTGTCAAACGCCTTCCTGCAGTCCAAGAAAATGCAATCCACCCACCCCTCTCTCTCTTGTCTTACTGCTGTTAACATGTCATAGAACTCCAGTAGGTTTGTGACACAGGATTTCCCGTCCCTGAAACCATGTTGGCTGCTATTGACGAGATCATTCCTTTCTAGGTGTTCCACCACTCTTCTCCTGATAATCTTCTCCATGACTTTGCATACTATACATGTCAGTGACACTGGTCTGTAGTTTAGTGCTTCATGTCTGTCTCCTTTTTTAAAGATTGAGACTACATTTGCTGTCTTCCATGCCTCAGGCAATCTCCCTGTTTCGATAGATGTATTGAATATTGTTGCTAGGGGTACACATAGCGCCTCTGCTCCCTCTCTCAGGACCCATGGAGAGATGTTATCCGGCCCCATTGCCTTTGAGGTATCTAGCTCACTCAGAAGCCTCTTCACTTCTTCCTCGGTTGTGTGTACTGTGTCCAGCACTTGGTGGTGTACCCCACCTCTCCGTCTTTCTGGAGCCCCTTCTGTCTCCTCTGTGAACACTTCTTTGAATCTTTTGTTGAGTTCCTCACATACTTCACGGTCATTTCTTGTTATCTCTCATCGGTCAGATTTGGCTTTCGCTGCTATGTTATTTTCATATTGTCGTTGGGCCTCCCTTCTTATCTGTGCATATTCATGTATGGCTCTATGACTGCTCTCCTTATTCTCCTGGGTCCTTTGCCTTCTATATTTCTTCCATTCCCTAGCACACTTGGTTTTTGCCTCCCTGCACCTTTGGGTGAACCATGGGCTCATCCTGGCTTTTTCATTATTCCTGTTACCCTTGGGTACAAACCTCTCTCCTCAGCCTCCTTGCACATTGTTGTTCCATATTCCATCATCTCATTAACTGGCTTCCCTGCCAGTTCTCTGTCCCACTGAACCCCGTTCAGGAAGTTCCTCATTCCCGTGTAGCCCCCTTTCTTGTAGTTTGGCTTCATTCGCCCTGGCCTTCCTCTGTGTGTGTGTGTGTGTGTGTGTGTGTGTGTGTGTGTGTGTGTGTGTGTGTGTGTGTGTGTGTGTGTGTGTGTGTGTGTGTGTGTGTACTCACCTAATTGTGGTTGCAGGGGTCGATACTCAGCTCCCAGCCCCGCCTCTTAACTGGTCGCTACTAGCTCCTCTCTCTTCCTGCTCCATGAGCTTTATCATACCTCGCCTTAAAACCATGTATGGTTCCTGCCTCCACTACATCACTTGCCAGACGATTCCACTTCCTGACAACTCTATGACTGAAGAAATACTTCCTAACATCCCTTTGACTCATTTGAGTCTTCAGCTTCCAATAGTGACCCCTTATGTCTGTGTACCCTCTCTGGAACATCCTGTCTCTGTCCACCTTATCTATTCCTCGCAGTATTTTGTATGTCGTTATCATGTCTCCCCTAACCCTCCTGTCCTCCAGTGTCGTCAGGCCGATTTCCCTTAACCTTTCTTCGTAGGACATTTCCCTTAGCTCTGGAACTAGCCTTGTTGGAAACCTTTGCTCTTTCTCTAATTTCTTGACGTGCTTGACCAGGTGTAGGTTCCAAACTGGTGCAGCATACTCCAGTATGGGCCTGACGTACACGGTGTACAGAGTCTTGAACGATTCCTTACTGAGGTATCGGAACGCTATTCTCAGGTTTGCCAGGTGCCCATATGCTGCAGCAGTTATCTGGTTGATGTGTGCATCCAGAGACGTACTCTCTATTATGCTCACCTCAAGATCTTTCTCCTTGAGTGAGGTTTGCAGTCTTTGGCCGCCTAACCTATACTCTGCGGTCTTCTTTGGCTTTCCCCGATCTTCATGACTTTACATTTGGCGGGGTTAAATTCGAGGAGCCAGTTGCTGGGCCAAGCTTCCAGCCTGTCCAGGTCTCTTTGTAGTCCTGTCTGATCCTCATCTGATTTAATTCTCCTCATTAACTTCACATCATCTGCGAACAGGGACACTTCTGAGTCTGTCCATTCCATCATGTCATTCACATATACCAAAAATAGCACTGGTCCTAGAACTGACCTCTGTGGAACCCCGCTCGTCACAGGCGCCCAATGTGATACCTCATCACGTACCATGACTCTTTGTTGCCTCCCTGTCAGGTATTCTCTGATCCATTGCAGTGCCCTTCCTGTTATACGTGCCTGATCCTCTAGCTTCTGCACAAATCTCTTGTGAGGAACTGTGTCGAAGGCCTTCTTGCAGTCCAAGAAAATGCAATCAACCCACCCCTCTCTCTCGTGTCTTACTTATGTTACCTTGTCATAAAACTCCAAAAGGTTTATGACACAGGATTTGCCTTCCACGAATCCGTGCTGGTTGTCGTTTATAATCTTGTTCCGTTCCAGGTGCTCCACCACTCTCCAGATAATCTTCTCCATGACTTTGCACACTATACACGTCAATGACACTGGTCTATAGTTTAGTGCCTCGTGTGTGTGTGTGTGTGTGTGTGTGTGTATGTGTGTGTGTGTGTGTGTGTGTGTGTGTGTGTGTGTGTGTGTGTGTGTGTGTGTGTGTGTGTGTACGTGTGTGTGTGTGTGCATGCGTGTGTGCTTGTTTATGTGCACGTACATGCATGCGTGTTTTTATGCGCAATATCGCAAACCAAGTGATACAGGATGTAAAACAACCAGGGGAGAAATAGAATGATAGCTGTAGGCCTTTCGTGTTGCAATCAACACATCATCAGGAGCTTGAAAAGTTGCAGAAAAAAGGAGGATGTCCGAGCCTACACGATCCCAGAGGATGTATTCACTGGGATCGTGTTGGCTCGGACATCCTCCTTTTTTCTGCAACTTTGCAAGCTCCTGATGATGTGTTGATTGCAACACGAAAGGCCTAGAGCTATCATTCTACTCTCCCCATAGTTGTTTTCCGTGTGTATGTATGTATTTGTGTCCGTGCGTGTGTGTGTGCATGTGTGTGGAGGGGGGGGGACATGTAATCCTACATGAACTCCTGATGTTGCATGACTGGATATAGGTGAGGTGTGAAGAGCCCTGGTGACCTGCAGCTGAGGTCTCAACTGTACCTCACCCGGAGAACAGTTACTCCAGGGAACGTAAGTGACCCGAGTGTGGAAGGTCTTGTGTTGGGGTCGGGACCCCACCAACGCTCACATGGGACCTTACTATGCCTCACCTACACAAACACTACACACAATGCTATCGCAGAACGGGACTCAAAGATGCCAGTTTCCAAATGGGTTAAACGGACACAAGCTTAAATTACCTGTTGATAGTTACGGTTATCGTAACCCCAGCAGCCCGGTCCCGGACCAGGCGTCCAGATTGACGATTGATCAATCAGGCTATCCTCCTACTTTCCGGTTAATAGTTTCTGTAATGATTACAGACTTAACCATGCAGTCTGGTCCCAGACCAGACCTCTGGATTGATAACTTGATCAGTCAGAGTATTGGTGGCAGCATCAGTCCAACGTCAGCACCAAATCCGGCTGATCAGTAACCGCCAGGAGGAGCCTATTAAGTTTCCTATTGAAGACAGCTAAAGGTTTATTGGTAATTCCTCTTATATTTGAAAGGACGGTTTTAACAAGCCATAGACCTTTTTATTTAATCAGTTATCTCATAGGCTAGTTACTGCATCCCTGCTCTCAGTTGGGAGTATTTTACATTATCTTCAGTGCTTCTCTTCTCCTAAAGAGTAATTTCAGTATGCAAGTTCATGAAGAACTTACTTGGGTCGTCAGTCTTTAGGACGATTAATGACTCGCTAAACACTTGTCCTACTGGGGCCTTTAGTGACTCGCTAAACACTTGTCCTACTGGGACCTTTAGTGACTCGCTAAACACTTGTCCTACTGGGACCTTTAGTGACTCGCTAAACACTTGTCCTACTGGGACCTTTAGTGACTCGCTAAACACTTGTCCTACTGGGTCCTTTAGTGACTCGCTAAACACTTGTCCTACTGGGGCCTTTAGTGACTCGCTAAACACGTCCTACTGGGGCCTTTAGTGACTCGCTAAACACTTGTCCTATTGGGGCCTTTAGTGACTCGCTAAACACTTGTCCTATTGGGGCCTTTAGTGACTCGCTAAACACTTGTCCTACTGGGGCCTTTAGTGACTCGCTAAACACTTGTCCTACTGGGGCCTTTAGTGACTCGCTAAACACTTGTCCTATTGGGGCCTTTAGTGGCTCGCTAAACACTTGTCCTACTGGGACCTTTAGTGACTCGCTAAACACTTGTCCTACTGGGGCCTTTAGTGACTCGCTAAACACTTGTCCTACTGGGGCCTTTAGTGACTCGCTAAACACTTGTCCTACTGGGACCTTTAGTGACTCGCTAAACACTTGTCCTATTGGGGCCTTTAGTGACTCGCTAAACACTTGTCCTATTGGGGCCTTTAGTGGCTCGCTAAACACTTGTCCTACTGGGACCTTTAGTGACTCGCTAAACACTTGTCCTACTGGGGCCTTTAGTGACTCGCTAAACACTTGTCCTACTGGGGCCTTTAGTGACTCGCTAAACACATGTCCTACTGGGACCTTTAGTGACTCGCTAAACACTTGTCCTATTGGGGCCTTTAGTGACTCGCTAAACACTTGTCCTATTGGGGCCTTTAGTGGCTCGCTAAACACTTGTCCTACTGGGACCTTTAGTGACTCGCTAAACACTTGTCCTATTGGGGCCTTTAGTGACTCGCTAAACACTTGTCCTATTGGGGCCTTTAGTGACTCGCTAAACACTTGTCCTACTGGGACCTTTAGTGACTCGCTAAACACTTGTCCTACTGGGGCCTTTAGTGACTCGCTAAACACTTGTCCTATTGGGGCCTTTAGTGACTCGCTAAACACTTGTCCTACTGGGACCTTTAGTGACTCGCTAATCACTTGTCCTACTGGGACCTTTAGTGACTCGCTAAACACTTGTCCTACTGGGACCTTTAGTGACTCACTAAACACTTGTCATACTGGGACCTTTAGTGACTCACTAAACACTTGTCATACTGGGACCTTCAGTGACTCGCTAAACACTTGTCATACTGGGACCTTTAGTGACTCACTAAACACTTGTCCTACTGGGACCTTTAGTGACTCACTAAACACTTGTCATACTGGGACCTTTAGTGACTCACTAAACACTTGTCCTACTGGGACCTTTAGTGACTCGCTAAACACTTGTCATACTGCGACCTTTAGTGACTCACTAAACACTTGTCCTACTGGGACCTTTAGTGACTCACTAAACACTTGTCATACTGGGACCTTTAGTGACTCGCTAAACACTTGTCCTATTGGGGCCTTTAGTGACTCGCTAAACACTTGTCCTATTGGGGCCTTTAGTGACTCGCTAAACACTTGTCCTATTGGGGCCTTTAGTGACTCGCTAAACACTTGTCCTATTGGGGCCTTTAGTGACTCGCTAAACACTTGTCCTATTGGGGCCTTTAGTGACTCGCTAAACACTTGTCCTACTGGGACCTTTAGTGACTCGCTAAACACTTATCCTACTGGGACCTTTAGTGACTCGCTAAACACTTGTCCTATTGGGGCCTTTAGTGACTCGCTAAACACTTGTCCTACTGGGACCTTTAGTGACTCGCTAAACACTTGTCCTATTGGGGCCTTTAGTGACTCGCTAAACACTTGTCCTACTGGGACCTTTAGTGACTCGCTAAACACTTGTCCTATTGGGGCCTTTAGTGACTCTCTAAACACTTGTCCTATTGGGGCCTTTAGTGACTCGCTAAAAACTTGTCCTATTGGGGCCTTTAGTGACTCGCTAAACACTTTTTCTATTGGGGCCTTTAGTGACTCGCTAAACACTTGTCCTACTGGGGCCTTTAGTGACTCGCTAAACACTTGTCCTATTGGGGCCTTTAGTGACTCGCTAAACACTTGTCCTATTGGGGCCTTTAGTGACTCGCTAAACACTTGTCCTACTGGGACCTTTAGTGACTCGCTAAACACTTGTCCTACTGGGGCCTTTAGTGACTCGCTAAACACTTGTCCTACTGGGACCTTTAGTGACTCGCTAAACACTTGTCCTATTGGGGCCTTTAGTGACTCGCTAAACACTTGTCCTATTGGGGCCTTTAGTGGCTCGCTAAACACTTGTCCTAGTGGGACCTTTAGTGACTCGCTAAACACTTGTCCTATTGGGGCCGTTAGTGACTCGCTAAACACTTGTCCTATTGGGGCCTTTAGTGACTCGCTAAACACTTGTCCTACTGGGACCTTTAGTGACTCGCTAAACACTTGTCCTACTGGGGCCTTTAGTGACTCGCTAAACACTTGTCCTATTGGGGCCTTTAGTGACTCGCTAAACACTTGTCCTACTGGGACCTTTAGTGACTCGCTAAACACTTGTCCTACTGGGACCTTTAGTGACTCGCTAAACACTTGTCCTACTGGGACCTTTAGTGACTAAACACTTGTCATACTGGGACCTTTAGTGACTCACTAAACACTTGTCATACTTGGACCTTCAGTGACTCGCTAAACACTTGTCATACTGGGACCTTTAGTGACTCACTAAACACTTGTCCTACTGGGACCTTTAGTGACTCACTAAACACTTGTCATACTGGGACCTTTAGTGACTCACTAAACACTTGTCCTACTGGGACCTTTAGTGACTCACTAAACACTTGTCCTACTGGGACCTTTAGTGACTCGCTAAACACTTGTCCTATTGGGGCCTTTAGTGACTCGCTAAACACTTGTCCTACTGGGACCTTTAGTGACTCGCTAAACACTTGTCCTACTGGGACCTTTAGTGACTCGCTAAACACTTGTCCTACTGGGACCTTTAGTGACTCGCTAAACACTTGTCCTATTGGGGCCTTTAGTGACTCGCTAAACACTTGTCCTACTGGGACCTTTAGTGACTCGCTAAACACTTGTCCTATTGGGGCCTTTAGTGACTCGCTAAACACTTGTCCTACTGGGACCTTTAGTGACTCGCTAAACACTTGTCCTATTGGGGCCTTTAGTGACTCGCTAAACACTTGTCCTATTGGGGCCTTTAGTGACTCGCTAAACACTTGTCCTATTGGGGCCTTTAGTGACTCGCTAAACACTTGTCCTACTGGGACCTTTAGTGACTCGCTAAACACTTGTCCTACTGGGACCTTTAGTGACTCGCTAAACACTTGTCCTACTGGGGCCTTTAGTGACTCGCTAAACACGTCCTACTGGGGCCTTTAGTGACTCGCTAAACACTTGTCCTATTGGGGCCTTTAGTGACTCGCTAAACACTTGTCCTATTGGGGCCTTTAGTGACTCGCTAAACACTTGTCCTACTGGGACCTTTAGTGACTCGCTAAACACTTGTCCTATGGGACCTTTAGTGACTCGCTAAACACTTGTCCTACTGGGGCCTTTAGTGACTCGCTAAACACGTCCTACTGGGGCCTTTAGTGACTCGCTAAACACTTGTCCTATTGGGGCCTTTAGTGACTCGCTAAACACTTGTCCTATTGGGGCCTTTAGTGACTCGCTAAACACTTGTCCTACTGGGGCCTTTAGTGACTCGCTAAACACTTGTCCTACTGGGGCCTTTAGTGACTCGCTAAACACTTGTCCTATTGGGGCCTTTAGTGACTCGCTAAACACTTGTCCTACTGGGACCTTTAGTGACTCGCTAAACACTTGTCCTACTGGGGCCTTTAGTGACTCGCTAAACACTTGTCCTACTGGGGCCTTTAGTGACTCGCTAAACACTTGTCCTACTGGGACCTTTAGTGACTCGCTAAACACTTGTCCTATTGGGGCCTTTAGTGACTCGCTAAACACTTGTCCTATTGGGGCCTTTAGTGGCTCGCTAAACACTTGTCCTACTGGGACCTTTAGTGACTCGCTAAACACTTGTCCTACTGGGGCCTTTAGTGACTCGCTAAACACTTGTCCTACTGGGGCCTTTAGTGACTCGCTAAACACATGTCCTACTGGGACCTTTAGTGACTCGCTAAACACTTGTCCTATTGGGGCCTTTAGTGACTCGCTAAACACTTGTCCTATTGGGGCCTTTAGTGGCTCGCTAAACACTTGTCCTACTGGGACCTTTAGTGACTCGCTAAACACTTGTCCTATTGGGGCCTTTAGTGACTCGCTAAACACTTGTCCTATTGGGGCCTTTAGTGACTCGCTAAACACTTGTCCTACTGGGACCTTTAGTGACTCGCTAAACACTTGTCCTACTGGGGCCTTTAGTGACTCGCTAAACACTTGTCCTATTGGGGCCTTTAGTGACTCGCTAAACACTTGTCCTACTGGGACCTTTAGTGACTCGCTAAACACTTGTCCTACTGGGACCTTTAGTGACTCACTAAACACTTGTCCTACTGGGACCTTTAGTGACTCACTAAACGCTTGTCATACTGGGACCTTTAGTGACTCACTAAACACTTGTCATACTGGGACCTTCAGTGACTCGCTAAACACTTGTCATACTGGGACCTTTAGTGACTCACTAAACACTTGTCCTACTGGGACCTTTAGTGACTCACTAAACACTTGTCATACTGGGACCTTTAGTGACTCACTAAACACTTGTCCTACTGGGACCTTTAGTGACTCGCTAAACACTTGTCATACTGCGACCTTTAGTGACTCACTAAACACTTGTCCTACTGGGACCTTTAGTGACTCACTAAACACTTGTCATACTGGGACCTTTAGTGACTCGCTAAACACTTGTCCTATTGGGGCCTTTAGTGACTCGCTAAACACTTGTCCTATTGGGGCCTTTAGTGACTCGCTAAACACTTGTCCTATTGGGGCCTTTAGTGACTCGCTAAACACTTGTCCTATTGGGGCCTTTAGTGACTCGCTAAACACTTGTCCTATTGGGGCCTTTAGTGACTCGCTAAACACTTGTCCTACTGGGACCTTTAGTGACTCGCTAAACACTTATCCTACTGGGACCTTTAGTGACTCGCTAAACACTTGTCCTATTGGGGCCTTTAGTGACTCGCTAAACACTTGTCCTACTGGGACCTTTAGTGACTCGCTAAACACTTGTCCTATTGGGGCCTTTAGTGACTCGCTAAACACTTGTCCTACTGGGACCTTTAGTGACTCGCTAAACACTTGTCCTATTGGGGCCTTTAGTGACTCTCTAAACACTTGTCCTATTGGGGCCTTTAGTGACTCGCTAAAAACTTGTCCTATTGGGGCCTTTAGTGACTCGCTAAACACTTTTTCTATTGGGGCCTTTAGTGACTCGCTAAACACTTGTCCTACTGGGGCCTTTAGTGACTCGCTAAACACTTGTCCTATTGGGGCCTTTAGTGACTCGCTAAACACTTGTCCTATTGGGGCCTTTAGTGACTCGCTAAACACTTGTCCTACTGGGACCTTTAGTGAATCGCTAAACACTTGTCCTACTGGGGCCTTTAGTGACTCGCTAAACACTTGTCCTACTGGGACCTTTAGTGACTCGCTAAACACTTGTCCTATTGGGGCCTTTAGTGACTCGCTAAACACTTGTCCTATTGGGGCCTTTAGTGGCTCGCTAAACACTTGTCCTACTGGGACCTTTAGTGACTCGCTAAACACTTGTCCTATTGGGGCCGTTAGTGACTCGCTAAACACTTGTCCTATTGGGGCCTTTAGTGACTCGCTAAACACTTGTCCTACTGGGACCTTTAGTGACTCGCTAAACACTTGTCCTACTGGGGCCTTTAGTGACTCGCTAAACACTTGTCCTATTGGGGCCTTTAGTGACTCGCTAAACACTTGTCCTACTGGGACCTTTAGTGACTCGCTAAACACTTGTCCTACTGGGACCTTTAGTGACTCGCTAAACACTTGTCCTACTGGGACCTTTAGTGACTAAACACTTGTCATACTGGGACCTTTAGTGACTCACTAAACACTTGTCATACTTGGACCTTCAGTGACTCGCTAAACACTTGTCATACTGGGACCTTTAGTGACTCACTAAACACTTGTCCTACTGGGACCTTTAGTGACTCACTAAACACTTGTCATACTGAGACCTTTAGTGACTCACTAAACACTTGTCCTACTGGGACCTTTAGTGACTCACTAAACACTTGTCCTACTGGGACCTTTAGTGACTCGCTAAACACTTGTCCTATTGGGGCCTTTAGTGACTCACTAAACACTTGTCCTACTGGGACCTTTAGTGACTCACTAAACACTTGTCATACTGGGACCTTTAGTGACTCGCTAAACACTTGTCCTATTGGGGCCTTTAGTGACTCGTTAAACACTTGTCCTACTGGGACCTTTAGTGACTCACTAAACACTTGTCCTACTGGGACCTTTAGTGACTCGCTAAACACTTGTCCTATTGGGGCCTTTAGTGACTCGCTAAACACTTGTCCTATTGGGGCCTTTAGTGACTCGCTAAACACTTGTCCTATTGGGGCCTTTAGTGACTCGCTAAACACTTGTCCTATTGGGGCCTTTAGTGACTCGCTAAACACTTGTCCTACTGGGTCCTTTAGTGACTCGCTAAACACTTGTCCTACTGGGACCTTTAGTGACTCGCTAAACACTTGTCCTATTGGGGCCTTTAGTGACTCGCTAAACACTTGTCATACTGGGACCTTTAGTGACTCGCTAAACACTTGTCCTATTGGGGCCTTTAGTGACTCGCTAAACACTTGTCCTACTGGGACCTTTAGTGACTCGCTAAACACTTGTCCTATTGGGGCCTTTAGTGACTCTCTAAACACTTGTCCTATTGGGGCCTTTAGTGACTCGCTAAACACTTTTTCTATTGGGGCCTTTAGTGACTCGCTAAACACTTGTCCTACTGGGGCCTTTAGTGACTCGCTAAACACTTGTCCTATTGGGGCCTTTAGTGACTCGCTAAACACTTGTCCTATTGGGGCCTTTAGTGACTCGCTAAACACTTGTCCTACTGGGACCTTTAGTGACTCGCTAAACACTTGTCCTACTGGGACCTTTAGTGACTCGCTAAACACTTGTCCTACTGGGACCTTTAGTGACTCGCTAAACACTTGTCCTACTGGGACCTTTAGTGACTCGCTAAACACTTGTCCTACTGGGACCTTTAGTGACTCGCTAAACACTTGTCCTACTGGGACCTTTAGTGACTCGCTAAACACTTGTCCTATTGGGGCCTTTAGTGACTCACTAAACACTTGTCCTATTGGGGCCTTTAGTGACTCGCTAAACACTTGTCCTATTGGGGCCTTTAGTGACTCACTAAACACTTGTCCTACTGGGACCTTTAGTGACTCACTAAACACTTGTCCTACTGGGACCTTTAGTGACTCACTAAACGCTTGTCATACTGGGACCTTTAGTGACTCACTAAACACTTGTCATACTGGGACCTTTAGCGACTCGCTAAACACTTGTCCTACTGGGACCTTTAGTGACTCACTAAACACTTGTCATACTGGGACCTTTAGTGACTCACTAAACACTTGTCCTACTGGGACCTTTAGTGACTCACTAAACACTTGTCCTACTGGGACCTTTAGTGACTCACTAAACGCTTGTCATACTGGGACCTTTAGTGACTCACTAAACGCTTGTCATACTGGGACCTTTAGTGACTCACTAAACACTTGTCATACTGGGACCTTTAGTGACTCAACGCTTGTCCTGCTGGGACCTTTAGTGACTCACTAAATACTGGTCATACTGGGTTATACATACAAGTATTTCTCAGCGTATTAATGTTTTTAATCATATAAATACAGTCTTATATCATAATATAGTCTGCTTTGTCATCTGCACGTATATAAAAATTTCCTATATCCCAATATAGTTTACCTTGTCATCTGCGCTTATATATATATATATATATATATATATATATATATATATATATATATATATATATATATATATATATATATATGCAATAAGATCACAGTAAACAGGTGATTTCAGAATATGCAAAACAACAACTCTGAAAGAACAGAGAAATTCCAAGCGCTTTCATGACTACTCACATTATCCTTGATAATGTGAGTAGTCACGAAAGCGCTTGGAATTTCTCTATTCTTTCAGAGTGGTTGTTTTGCATATATATATATATATATATATATATATATATATATATATATATATATATATATATATATATATATATATATATATATATATATATATATGCACAATGAATTCGCAAGAGCAGGCGAAATATACACAAACACTGATCTCTGGCTGTAAGCCTTCTCCCTGAAAGCTGGCTGCCTTGGATCAAAGTCTAGCGCAAGCTGGACTCCAAGGTATTGGTCCAGTGTGGTGAGGAGTTTGGTATAGCACTGCGTACCTTGTTCCAAGGTTCGTAGGTTCGAGTCTCCTTCAGCCAGAGATCAGTGTTTATATACATATATATATATATATATATATATATATATATATATATATATATATATATATATATATATATAGACTACCCTGCCATCCACCTTCTTATCAAGTATTCTTCCGGGTTGGCTGACGTTACGGTGGTGGCTTGCTTGACCTGGCATCATTGCTCTTTACGAGTAATGACCAAAAATATGGTGTTTCCTGTACGCTTTTGTTGCACTGCGTTCCACTCACCGCACAAAGTTTTTGCTCAGATTACGCATATACATTGGCGCTCGCCGCGTGTAGCTGTGCGCGTGTTGGATTCAACCTGCCTGTCTTTACACCACGTTTGGAGACAGTCATTGATTTGACATATTTGTTAATAAGGCTCTAATTTCGGGGCCCAATCCCATATATGAATAATGGTATGAAGTGAATTTTGACTAAATATAACATTTCCGGTTTTCTCTGGAGTAGGTCTTTCTTCCCGAACTTTGCACACCACCGCGCCTTATGAGGAGAAATATCTGCCTTAATGACAAAACCATGGGATTCCCAATAGAAAAGGTTTCAATAAATTATACGTCCAACATTGGGACTCAAGAGGGTCACCAAATAGAGCGAAAGGAACACGTAAAAGACTTGGGAATAATTATGTAAGCTGACATTTCTTTTAAAGACCATAATAAGACAAAGATCTCGACAGCCAGGAGGATGACGGGGTGGGTATTGAGAACTTTCAAAACAAGGGAAATAATGCCAATGGTGACACTTTTCAAATCGCAAGTGCTCCCTTATTTAGAATATTGCTTAGTGCTGACGGCCCCGTCCAAAGCAGGAGAAATATCAGAGCTGGAACAAATACAAAGATCATTTACTGCCCAGATTGAGCCAATGTAGCACTTAAATTACTGGGAACGTCTTAAAGTCTTGAACATGTACTCACAGCAGCGGAGGAGAGATACATGATAATATATACCTGGAAAGTACTCGAGGAACAGATCCCAAATCTGCACACTGCCATAACAATGTACTCGAGAGAGATATGGGAGGAAGTGCAAAATAAATCCAGTGAGGAGCAGGGGTGCGGTGAAGGAACACTGTATCAACATTCGTGGCCCCAGACTATTAAACATCTTACCAGAAGATATCAGAAACATGGCTGGAACAAGTGTGGGGGGAGGGGGTTACCTGTATGAGTGTGCAGAAGGTGAAGGGAGGGGGTTACGTATATGCTTGAGTGTATGTGTTGAAGCAGCACTACCAAGGGCAGGGAGCTTCCTGCTCACACCAGTATGTAGTCATAGTGACGTTGCTGTGGCTTGTGTGAGGAGAACAGGAAACACCTAACGTTACATAAGTCGTGGATTTAAGTGTTCGGTATTTTCGAAAACAAATATTATTCGTTACGTTAATAATACATTGAATGGTGGTGTGATATAGCATTGGAATTTTATTTCAATAAAGATTTGTACAATAAACTTTTTGCGCCTGACAGAATTTTACTTAATTATTACTATTATTATATCCATTGCAAGCGCTAACCCTGAGGTGTTATTAAAGGGAGAGAAGGGTAGCTCCAAGGGAGCTTCCCTTTTATCATGATCAAGGCTCCCTCCCCCTTGCCCCTTTTTAGGGAGGAATTAATTAAAGCCTGAATGTCCTTCGTCGTCTTCTGGCCATGGTCGCCCCGTCAACCTGCTTTGTTTTTGTTTAAAATATTCAGGTTTAACTTTCTGTATAAAATAAACTTAAATATTTATATATTTTTTTTTTATTCTGGAGACTCTAGTTAAGAGATATCGTGAATGAAATGGTCAGCAGCGAAGCTTCCCCCCTCCAAAAAAAAAAGAAAAACAAAGTATTGACAGGTGCTGTATGGCCCTTAACGGGTCAGATCTAGTGGGTCTCCACGAATACAATACATAATAATATGTTTTTAAGAAAGCAGGAGGTTTATTGGTTTAAAGAAGTTAAGAACTGGGAAGTGAGGATGACCACTGAGCTGGTGTGATAAGCTTTATTCACTGAATTTACACAGACCATCTTAAATATATACAAAGTTTCTGATAACACATGATTGTTCCGGAAATATATTACGTGAATTTAATATATGCATATGTTAGTATACCTTTACGGATATGTAGGATACATAGATGGGTGTACCCCTATATTACCCGGTTATAAAGGTTGCATATATCACTATACTCTCGTTGTAATTGCTGTATAGCCCTTGTGGCTTAGCGCTTCTTTTTGATTATAATAATAATCTCGTTGTAATTTTTGTGAAAATTGCTTAAATTAGTATACCTTCGTACATTCCGTGTTTATTTATGATGTGTATATCAGTATACCGTCATATCACATCTACCCTCCACATCGACACCATGCCCAGCCCTTCTAGGGTAGGGTAGGTGCCTGAGCCCGAGCCTTTAGCTCATAAGACTGTCATTCCCATTAGCCCCCTTGGGGCGGGGATGGCAGACCAGAGAGGCCTAGCTTGTGGCTAGGCCTAGGGACAGTTGGTCCCAAAGATGAGGAGGTACTTGTGCCTCCTCCCATGGGAGACTTAGGTCTCAGACACTCCCTAAAGAGGGAGCCAAGGCCGGGCCACCACTTGGAAAGGGCCCGGGCCGGGAGAATACCGGCGAATCTTTAATAATAATAATAATAATAATCTACCCTCCAGGTAGATGTGATATGACGGTATACTGATATACATATCATATATAAATACGGAATGTACGAAGGTATACTAATTCACATGATTATAGAGGATACATATATATGCAGATATAAGGAATACATATATCAGTGTAACCCGATATATTCTCAGTTATGAAGCATATACATCATTATACCCTCTTATTACGCGACTGTATAAAATACATAATAAGTAATCTAGTAAATTTATTTAGGCACAGGTACACATTACACTTATCATACATAATATAAATTACCTAGGATAACTCAAACAAGCCAGACAAAGTGACTTATTACGGGGGTTATAATATGCACATACTAGTATACTTTCGTCACAACTGGTGACCGCAAGAAGTGTGTTAAAGTGATAGGCAAAGAAGGTCCTGGGAAAGCGACTTTTCTTTGTAACAATTTCAGTAATGTTTGTTTTGTGGGAGTCACGGTCAGCTGTGTGGGAAGGCGCGGTGGTCAGCGGTCACCTCTGCAAATTGTGGTTTTTTTCTAACTCGTGGAAATCTGGGCCAATGGGAACACGTGGCGGTTACAATGTGAAATATGAATGGTTGTTGCCCTCAGCTGTCTAGGGGAAGCAATGTTTCCGAACTGCAGCCCAGATCTTTTTTTCTTACTTATTATTTTTTCCCCCTGATGGACTTCCTATATTTTATAGAAATCACTCTTTACCACACGTTTATATATATATATGTATATATATATATATATATATATATATATATATATATATATATATATATATATATATATATATATATATATATATATATTTAAATAGTACGTCATTCATTTCATGAAGCAATTATAGAAAAAAATACATTATTTCTATTCTTTAGAAAAAATTAGCAATTCCATATTCTAAGAGAGAATAAAATAGCAGTTTATTCACCCATGGGTGTATGAACAGAGAGATGTATATATTTGTTTATATACAAAGAGTTTACTTTTATCCGAATTTTAGGGATTAAGGTATTTTTTATGGTAATATGCAAAATAAACTGCAACCTTAACGATCCATGAATAACCAATTGGCTAAAACGTAAACTGATTTATGATCACAGATCACAGTGGAAATAATAAAATAGAGTATATGCTGATGAAATTAGCAGACTGTTTTATGTAGAGTATGCAGCTTGTGGAGCATTAGTGACATCTGTTGTGGATGTTGGTCTGTAGTGGTGGTGTGTAGTGATAGTGGTTGTAGTGTGTGTAGTGGTGGTTGTAGTGTGTAGTGATGGTGGTTGTAGTGTGTAGTGATGGTGGTTGTAGTGTGTAGTGGTAGTTGTTGGTTGTCATGATGCCAGTTATGATGTATAGTGTTGGTGGTTGTATTGTAGTAGTGGTGGTGTTTAGTGCATTTGGTGGTGGGATGGTAGTTGTGATATGTAGGGATGGTGGTTGTGTAATGGTGATTGTAGTGGCGGTGTATAGTGATGGTGTTGTCGTGGTACGTAATGATAATGTGTGTGTATATATGCCAGGTGTAAATGATAATGGGAGCCCTTTGATTGAACTTTATATATATATATATATATATATATATATATATTAAGAAAAAGAGGATAAATAAGTATACACGATATGATGTAGGGCGAAATGACAGTAGTTTGTTGGATTATGTATTGGTAGATAAAAGACTGTTGAGTAGACTTCAGGATGTACATGTTTATAGAGGGGCCACAGATAAATTTATTTTTATAGGGGGATAAGTCTGTTGAGTGTACCTGGTAAAGTGTATGGTAGAGTTATAATTGAAAGAATTAAGAGTAAGACGGAGAATAGGATAGCAGATGAACAAGGAGGCTTTAGGAAAGGTAGGGGGTGTGTGGACCAGGTGTTTACAGTGAAACATATAAGTGAACAGTATTTAGATAAGGCTAAAGAGGTCTTTGTGGCATTTATGGATTTGGAAAAGGCATATGACAGGGTGGATAGGGGGGCAATGTGGCAGATGTTGCAAGTGTATGGTGTAGGAGGTAGGTTACTGAAAGCAGTGAAGAGTTTTTACGAGGATAGTGAGGCTCAAGTTAGAGTATGTAGGAAAGAAGGAAATTTTTTCCCAGTAAAGGTAGGCCTTAGACAAGGATGTGTGATGTCACCGTGGTTGTTTAATATATTTATAGATGGGGTTGTAAGAGAAGTAAATGCGAGGGTCTTGGCAAGAGGCGTGGAGTTAAAAGACAAAGAATCACACACAAAGTGGGAGTTGTCACAGCTGCTCTTTGCTGATGACACTGTGCTCTTGGGAGATTCTGAAGAGAAGTTGCAGAGATTGGTGGATGAATTTGGTAGGGTGTGCAAAAGAAGAAAATTAAAGGTGAATACAGGAAAGAGTAAGGTTATGAGGATAACAAAAAGATTAGGTGATGAAAGATTGAATATCAGATTGGAGGGAGAGAGTATGGAGGAGGTGAATGTATTCAGATATTTGGGAGTGGACGTGTCAGCGGATGGGTCTATGAAAGATGAGGTGAATCATAGAATTGATGAGGGAAAAAGAGTGAGTGGTGCACTTAGGAGTCTGTGGAGACAAAGAACTTTGTCCTTGGAGGCAAAGAGGGGAATGTATGAGAGTATAGTTTTACCAACGCTCTTATATGGGTGTGAAGCGTGGGTGATGAATGTTGCAGCGAGGAGAAGGCTGGAGGCAGTGGAGATGTCATGTCTGAGGGCAATGTGTGGTGTGAATATAATGCAGAGAATTCGTAGTTTGGAAGTTAGGAGGAGGTGCGGGATTACCAAAACTGTTGTCCAGAGGGCTGAGGAAGGGTTGTTGAGGTGGTTCGGACATGTAGAGAGAATGGAGCGAAACAGAATGACTTCAAGAGTGTATCAGTCTGTAGTGGAAGGAAGGCGGGGTAGGGGTCGGCCTAGGAAGGGTTGGAGGGAGGGGGTAAAGGAGGTTTTGTGTGCGAGGGGCTTGGACTTCCAGCAGGCATGCGTGAGCGTGTTTGATAGGAGTGAATGGAGACAAATGGTTTTTAATACTTGACGTGCTGTTGGAGTGTGAGCAAAGTAACATTTATGAAGGGATTCAGGGAAACCGGCAGGCCGGACTTGAGTCCTGGAGATGGGAAGTACAGTGCCTGCACTCTGAAGGAGGGGTGTTAATGTTGCAGTTTAAAAACTGTAGTGTAAAGCACCCTTCTGGCAAGACAGTGATGGAGTGAATGATGGTGAAAGTTTTTCTTTTTCGGGCCACCCTGCCTTGGTGGGAATCGGCCGGTGTGATAATAAAAAAAAAAAAATAAATATATATATATATATATATATATATATATAATGTCGTGCCGAATATGTAAAACTGGTCAATTAGAAAGAACTCATTTAAAATTAAGTCCTTTCTAAAATTTTCTCTTGTACGTTTGAAGATATATTTTTTTCATTAATGTTAATGTAAAAAAATTTAATTTTGCACCAAAAGAATCTTAGAAAACTTACCTAACCTTATTATAACAAGAACAATTTATTTTAGCCTAACCCAACTAAATGTATTTTAGATTTGTTTACAATAATTTAATACTAAGCAAACACAGTGAAATATATTTTTTTCGTTAGGTTCAGAATGATTTTGGCGAAATTAGTGCATACACAAATTTTCACTTGTCCTATATGGCAAGATGAGCGTTGCTATTTAAACCAGGATCGCAAGTTCTGCCTATTCGGCACGACATATATATATATATATATATATATATATATATATATATATATATATATATATATATATATATATATATATATATATATATATATATATATATATATATATATATATATATATATATATATATATATATATATATATATATATAGTAGGTTGGTAGACAGCAACCACCCAGGGAGGTACTACCGTCCTGCCAAGTGAGTGTAAAACGAAAGCCTGTAATTGTTTTACATGATGGTAGGATTGCTGGTGTCTTTTGTCTGTCTCATAAACATGCAAGATTTCAGGTACGTCTTGCTACTTCTACTTACACTTAGGTCACACTACACATACGTGTACAAGCATATATATACACACCCCTCTTGGTTTTCTGCTATTTTCTTTCTAGTTCTTGTTCTTGTTTATTTCCTCTTATATCCATGGGGAAGTGGAACAGAATTCTTCCTCCGTAAGCCATGCGTGTTGTAAGAGGCGACTAAAATGCCGGGAGCAAGGGGCTAGTAACCCCTTCTGCTGTATATATTACTAAATGAAAAAGGAGAAACTTTCGTTTTTCCTTTTGGGCCACCCCGCCTCGGTGGGATATGGCCGGTGTGTTGAAAGAAAGAAGAATATATATATATATAAATATAAATATATATATATATATATATATATATATTGTTCTGATGTGGTAGTGTACATAACCAAGCTTTGGTCTTGTTAAATTTACTGTTTCCATTGAAGACTACTGTGTGGAATTTTTCCACTTGCTTGAAACACATTATATGTATAAAGTGGTGATAAATCATGAACTTAGGATAATCAAACAAAGCACATTAATATAATTTTGATTGGGTTCTTACTTTGTATTTTGTTTAGGCATAGATGTAATGTGAGTATTGATATAGTTGTATGGATGTATAATTGCGTATTGTATGATAGAAAATGCAGCCTTATTATTGATGGATTCTGAGTATCTTCATAGTATCTTCATCTTCATCAGGAACTTTACCTTTCTGTGCAGATAATTATACAGAGTTGAATGATTTAAGTTAAATTACTCTAAACCAACACAACCAGTATGTATTTTTTCTCGGATCGTTAATAATTAATTAAACGTAAGTAGACTCGTTAGGAAATGAACGGTATAGTTTGAGGAGGAGGGGAAGTTATTGCAGCAGTAACGTATGATGATTATGATAATGAATTAGACACCTGTCCAACACTTGATTATCTTTATTGGATGAACGGTTCGCCAATAAAGATAACCAAGTTTTACAAAAGTGTCTGATTTATCATCCTGTCGGTTCTCTGAACCATTTATCTATATTATGACTATATTCACGGGGAAGTGCTTAACTCTGAGTGTCACACAGGACCTGGGGAATGGGAGACAGATTAGATACGAGGAAGGGTAAAGTAGCTCCAGCTCCTTAGATCAAGAGTCCTTCACCAGCAGTGACATACATGTACAGTACTAGGCTAGGCGGGAAGGCCGTGGTGGTAGCCACTCTGAGGCAGTGGGTCAGAGCACTTCCTGCGTTGTTAGGTTACGCCTCTCTTGTGGTCACTTGACGGTCATTGTTCCTGGCTACTGGCTTTCCATTGAGACTTCTCTGCTTACCTTAATGCCTTTCTTTCTCCACTCAGGTCTTTCACTACGTAGCTTGGAGTATTTCTTCCGGTAGTGACATCTTTTAATGGCTAGACCATATATTTTCGTTCATTCGTTTAATCGGTTTCTGCTTTTCTTCTATCAATGTTTTAAACAGGATTCATACAGTGAGATTCAAAGTAGGTTATGATCAGTGTGATTTCAGAAGTTCCACTTATGTATGCCGTAGCACGTGTTTAGAAGTGTTCCACTTGTGTATTCCACAGTATGTTCAGGAGCGAAGTGTTCCACCTGTGTATTTCACAGTATGTGCTCAGAAGTGTTTCACAAACGTATGTCACAGTATGTGTTCAGAAGTTAAGTGCTCCACTTGTATACGCCACAGAATGTGTTCAGAAGTGTTCCAAGTGTGTAATCCATATATATGTTGAGAAGTGAAATGTTCTACTTATGTATTGCACAGTATGTGTTCAGAAGTGGAATGTTTCACTTGAGTGAAAGTGAGAAGTGGAATGTTTCACTCGACTATTCCAGTTCTTCCTGAGCTTTAACATCCTTGCTAATAGAGCTCACAATTAAAAATTTACTTGGTTCTACTGTATGCACCCCAACACTTTGTGTGTTGTTTCAATGCTTGTTTGAACGTTTCTTAACACTGTGAGGGAACTGTTACTCAGCCTCCATTTTTGGCGTTCCAGTATTTTTTCATCTTCAAATATTTTTCATATTTCAGCAGTGTTAAGTTTCAAAGAAGTCACATTTAGTTATTAATCACTACGAGCAGTGTATCTTTACATATCCAGTATACACGAAGTTTACTTTGAACATGTTTTAGGGATTTAATTTTTTTTCTTAATGTTAGTGTGCAGATGAATTACAGCCATAATAACCCCCGTGCAGCCAATAGGTCTTAAAAAACATAACAATGCATGGGTGACGGTGGTCCAGCGACTTCTGTGGTATTACGGTAAGCTTCGTTGAGTCTGTGAGGGTGGTCCAGCGACATCCTTGGCGTTGCTATGAGCTAGTGAGTTGGATGGTCCAGTGACATCTGATATTTCTTTAAGGTGGTGAGTGGCTAAAGGAGGTCCGGTGACAGCTGTGGTGTTGCTATAAGCTGATGAGTAAGTGAGGGTGGTGCAGTGACATCTGTGGTGTTGCTTTAAGCTGGTGAGTGGCTAAGTGAGGTCCAATGACATCTGTGGTGTTACTATAAGTGGGTGAGGGTGGCCCAGTGACATTCGTGTTGCTAGAAACTGATGAGTAGGTGAGGGTAGTTCAGTGACACACCTGTGGTGTTCCTTAAGTTGGTGAGTGGGTGAGGGTGGTCCAGGAAGTTGTTGGTGGACATGATGGAGGTGGAAACCCGTGGTCACCGTGAGACGTCGTCACTGTACTAGTTTATACTCCACTGGTGTAACTTGCTGTCTCATCACTCTTTACTCACACTCCTGGACAAGTGTATACTGGGAATCCTGCAACAAAGAAGAGCCAGTAAAAGGCGTATAGGTGTAAGTTCATATACTCGATGGGAGGGATGGGGGAAGGGTAAAGTATCTTCTGACCTTGCCTTTAAAACTACATTGGTTGACATTACTGTACAAATTTCTGGCCTTTTTGACCTTATCATACCTACACTTTAAACGGTGTATAGAACTTTGCCACATTACTTCCTCATTCAGCTCTCTCCACTTTTCTACAACCATAAAACAGGAAATACATCATAACCTTCATGTAGGTCTTTTTTTTTTTTTTTTTTTTAGTTTCCAGATATGCCCGTGTTCCTAATCCTCGCATTTTAGTCGGTTCTTATCCTCCCAATCATCTCCTTAGGTATCTTACAATTAATTAAAAACTCTTCGTTGTAACGCATCCTAAGAGGACTACATTCACTCTTCGTGGAAACTATGTCTGTTCTATTTCTCAGTAGACAGCTACCCCCCTCCCCCCCGACCCCTCGATTTCTAGCAAAACAAAGGAACAGTCTAGACACCTCTCCTCTCCCTCTCCACAAGTAGGCAGGTAGGACTGGCGCAACTTACCAGCATCATGTATTAGAAAGAAACAGCACTGATTTAGGCATGGGAAATCCTGTAATACGAACTTGGTAGAATTTTATGACAGTCACTCGAATATAGCAAGAAAGACAGGAATAGGTGGACTGCAAGAAAACCTTTTGACATGATCCTGCACTAGGGGCTAATTCAGAAATCAGAAGAACAAATAGCCATAAAAGAGTGCTCCAGTGGAAGAGGGGATACCTGAAAAAAAGACAGAACATGAGAGTAATGAGTAGGGTTCCGCAAGAGCTCATACTGGGACTGCTGCTGTTCTTAATGTGTTGACCATATAAAAAACAGTGAGAAAGGACATAAAGACTCCAGGGAGACCTCATTAGGCTATAGTTGGGTTCCAGAAAGCGAGTGCTCGAGTTCAAATGAATGCAAGATCATGTAGTTTACAAGAGAGTAGATTAAAGATAAAGTACAGCTTTTATGATAATAATAATAATAATATAATAATATATAACCTAAAAGGTTGAAAGCGGAGAAACCTACATACCTGGTAATCAAGACCACACCAAAGAGTTTGTCAAGCCTAAACCAAATTTGGTCAGGACCACACCAGACCTGGTCGTCAAGACCACATTAAACCAGAAGTTGTTCGGTGGAACAAATTGAATGATGTTTTCTTCATTTTTTGTATCATTTCCATTGTTGCGGCAGAGGTGTGTGTTAGAGCGTGAAGAGTGAGTGTGAAGTATTTACTGTTGTAGCGTGAAGAGTTGAGTGTGGAGTATGACTTTTCCCTCGTACACTTATTGATTGATCGCTTGTATGCTTGCTTATTTGTTGGTGTGGAGGAAAATGAGACTATGCAAATTAGCTCATTATGTGTATTTACTGTACGTGTTCATATGTAAATAACAATGTATGCGGGTATTAAGACATTTTTGTAGTTCACTATTTCGGATACAACTTGGACAGAATATTGAAACAGTTCACTCCAGTGATACAATAAAATAAATAAAAAATAAAATATTTATTTCTTTACTAAGGTTACAATGTGTTTACATACCATAGTATGATTGGAGCAAAGAAAGCCACTGTCATGCCGAGGTACTTCGGCCAGATGCATAACATACATGAAACGCATACTGTATGTAACAGAAATAACAGGCGAGGTAAGAGAGTTCAAATCTGGTATAAACTGTCAGCTCAGGATTAAGCAGCGTCAGGTCAGGTTTATGCCTCGTGGAAGCGAGATCAACTGATCGTTGAGTATTATGTATATGTAGTGAGGCGTGGTCAAAGAATATGTGGGTTAGGGTGGTAAATATGCTATAACTTTCTGCTGTCGAAAATGAGAATCTTTATTTCTTTAGAAACAGAAGCTACAGTAGATGGGGTTGCAGTTCGTTTGGTAATAGTATTGATACAATTATGAAACAAATACAATTTGATGCAATTACATTTGTACACTCAAAAGAAAGCCACTTATTCTATTGATGTTCAAAACAGTAAACAAAGAAGCTTCAAGGTAACGACGATATTATATACAATTATTATCAGAGTGATCCCTGTTGTGTTGAATCACTAGTGGGAAGGAATCAAGCTTAATCCAGTGAAAGGAAGGGAAGCCCCAGTTCCTTAGAGCAAGAGCCCTACACTAGCATCGAGGGACACTTCTTTTTTTTATCAAAACTGGATACAACAGCAATGTGCTGCAACTCTATCCTATGACAATCACATGGTGTTGAAATATGTCAGCTTGAGCTGGGAGACCTCTGTAGAGTAATGAGGACATCAAGTACTCCATTAAAGCTTCATCAGCTACGGAAGATTCAAAGGTTTCCTTACAGCAGAGATGGAGCTTTTATTACGTAGGCCCTTTCCTCGACAGGAGAACCTAAGGGGAGAAAGTGATCATTGGTGTGTGCGGTGCTGGGTCGCTGGTTGGGTGCGCCACACCTCCCACATCACCCCCGTCCCCTCCACGCGCGCACACACACACACACACACACACACACACACACACACACACACACACACACACACACACACACACATACACAAACAGACAGACAGACACACACACACACACACACACAGGATGTTCCAGAGATTGGACACAGTAACAAGGGGACACAGTTGGAAGCTGAAGACACAGATGAATCACAGGGATGTTAGGAAGTATTTCTTCAGCCACAGAGTAGTCAGTAAGTGGAATAGTTTGGGAAGCGATGTAGTGGAGGCAGGATCCATACATAGCTTTAAGCAGAGGTATGATAAAGCTCACGGCTCAGGGAGAGTGACCTAGTAGCGATCAGTGAAGAGGCGGGGCCAGGAGCTCGGACTCGACCCCCGCAACCTCAACTAGGTGAGTACAACTAGGTGAGTACACACACACACACACACACACACACACACATACACATACACAGACAGACAGACACACACACACACACACACACACACACACACACACACACACACACACACACACACACACACACACACACACACACACACACACATACACAGACAGACAGACAGACACACACACACACACACACACACACACACACACACACACACACACACACACACACACACACACACACACACACACACACACAGATTCCATTAGAAAGAGTTTGTGATCTTGTTTCTTGCTCCAGCGAGTTTCCTCACTGAAAGTCTCGCATTGTTTACTAGATTGCCTCCAAATCCTCAGACACTGTAGGACTCATACAGGTTTAGCGCTTCCTCGTGAATATAATAATCCAGCCTGCTATATTATTACCTTTGTTTCCTATAATTTGTAATTTACATTATACATCATCAAATTTAAACATTCTTCCACTTTGATTAACACTTTTTTTTCTCAAAGACTCAGTAGAGCATGTTGTTTATATGGAAAGTGAGTGAATTTGTGTTTACCCCAAAATGCCTTGCATGGTTGGTTAGTTAATGGGGTTTAGAGCTTATCGACTACATAAGGCTCATTAAAGCTGCATGTCATCTGTAAACCACTAGTCAAGAAAGCTGTAAGATGGGGATTAAGGTAAATTGTTTAGTATATACACAGTAAGAGACATGCACCTCTCGGTTTATATATCCTGCCGTTATAGAAATGGTATAAAATACCGACACGATGGGTAAACACAATATATTACAATGCGATACTTTATTGGGAAAGTTTCGTCCACATAGTGCGTTTTTTCAAGTCACTTGTTTTTCTTATGTCTTTATCCATATATTGCCTATGTATTTATCTTATTGGAAAATAATAATAATAATAATAATAATAATAATAATATTATTATTATTATTATTAGGATTAGGATTATTTTTATTATTATTATTATTATTGATATTGTTGTTGTTATTACTAGTTAAGATGTGGAATGGAGACTTAGTGTGAATTACCTCAGCCGCCAGCCAGTCTCTCATCAACGGCCAAGTGTAGCCAATATTCGTTCATTCACACCACCACCAACACTTCCTCAGTTTTGCTGCAAAGCTCCTTACAGAGAGGTGCGCACCCTTCATTCTGTTGAATGGTTCTTGATCCATGGAGTTGAGGCTACCCTTCCCTTCCTTGGAGCAGTCCTGATTACCTCCCATTCCCTCAGCATGTGTAACAACAGAAAAGTTATGCAGTCCTTATGTCATTTCTCTTGACAGTACAATTTTTAACAAATTACAAAATCTTTGAGTAAACATTGTGGTATAAATAATTCTCTCTTTAATTTTTAGGCATACAAAATCAATTTGGTTAGATATATTGTTGAGATTATAATGGTAACTGTTATGAGGTCACTTCACAGCATTCGAATACCTTCAGTCTATAGCTATATGTCAAACTTTCACAAGTATTTGCAGGAGTTAAAGAAGTGGTGCAAATATCAGTAGGTCATGTCCGTGTTAAGCTTCCGTGACTCGTTGTAAGTTACATGATTTAGCTGTCGACTGGCAACCCTTAGTTTTAGCCTAGCTATTCCTGCTGCAATGCCCTTTTGTATTGCTAGAGTACAGGAAGACTTGACTTGGATTAGTAACCCCAGAAGGTTAATAACCAGGATAACCAAATAAATCCAAGCAGTGTGGCTCATTTCCACTGGGGTCCATATTAGGTCTTTCTCCCAGGATGCGACCCACTACTGCCTATTAATTCCTAGGCATCTATTGCTAGTTAACCAAGGAAGTTAGTGTAGGAGACTTTCTCATTCGTTTCGCCTCGTCCAGGGATCGATCCAGACACTATTGGTCGTGAGTCGAGCGTGTAACAAGCTTGAGTTCTACAGGTAACATTGTGCTCTACCTACGGACACGGACAAGTTAAGTGAAACTCGTTCAAAAGTTAATTTTTTTCATTTTATACGTCAATATAATAATAATTAATATTATTATTTTATTGCATTCATTGCGGAGCTCTAAACCCTTAGGGGGTAGATCTGGCGTGGGTGAGGGCAGCGGGAGCGGCGACCCCCGGCAGCGACTTCAGGTAATTCTGAACTTAAACAGTGTCTGGAGAATGGGAGGTAATCAGATTTGATCCAGAAAATAGGAAAGTGACTCCAGTCCCTTCTATGAAGAGCCCTTTACTAAATCAGCAACAGCTTTAAGTAGAAATATTGAGAGAGGAAGGAAATGCGTAGTAATAATTTGTTGGGCAACAACAGTTTTAGCCTAGTTCATGCTACTAGGCTTGAAGTAGTGTCAGTATTAACAGGCTTAACGTAAACTCTTACCCTTAATATTGTTTATCCTCGAGTTCCTCATAAATAGCGAGATAAGTTATCACCTCACCACAGATAATGTGAGATAACACGCAACGAAACTTCAACTGCCGCTCTTGTCACAAATGTACCACTACACACATCATTTAATAACTAGCTGTAGCCTCTTCTTTTTTTTTTACCCTTAAATATCAGTCCTGAGAATTCCTAGATAATTTGCAAGCTAATATTATATTCATGAAGAAGTGCTAGACCCATAATGACCATGCATCATCTGGTATAAGCTGAGAGTTGTTATGCAGCCTCAGTTTATTTCAGAGCTTAGGCCCGAGCAGTGGTATATTGTAAAGTGTACATGTATACTTGATATAATATTGACATACATGCATATAAGATACAGGGTGATGTTAGAGCCATCTGGGAGCTACAAGTTTTGCTCAGTTGATTTTTATTTCATGTGCATTTTTCTAAGTACGAATCAGCCAGTAGATGACTGATTGTCGATGGAGCGATGTTCTCGAGAACGATGTGTTGAAGTTGAAGCAACGAAGCTATGACGGTGCGATGTTCTCGAGAACGATATGTGTTGAAGTTGAAGCAACGAAGCTATGACGGTGCGATGTTCTCGAGAACGATATGTGTTGAAGTTGAAGCAACCAAGCTATGACGGTGTGATGTTCTTGAGAACGATGTGTCCTTGAAGTTGAAGCTACCAAAGTATCAAATGTATCCATGAGATAATCAAGTCTGGTTTCCAAACACCCCTCCAGACCTTGTTGCCAATACCCCCAGTGGTTGTAGATGAATGAAATTAAGACATATGCAACATCTGGGTATCTTTATTGTAGACGTTTCGCCATCCAGTGGCTTTATCAATACAAATTCCAGGACATAACTTGAAGATAGTAGAACTATGTACAGAAGATGAGGTAATCAGTCCCTCAACCTAGGAGTAGGTACGAAGAGCACCGTAGTCGTGGAGATTCTGAAGCAGAAGCAAGGCGCCTGACGCTTATATACTAACGTCAGGTGGAAATGGGACGGGTAGCAGACGAGGGCATAGTCACTGGCAGGCGGGATTCCCCAGTGGAAGTAGGTCCTTACCAGAGATGGGTTATGTCCTGGAATTTGTATTGATAAAGCCACTGGATGGCGAAACGTCTACAATAAAGATACCCAGATGTTGCACATGTGTCTTAATTTCATCTTGTCGGTATTGTATACCATTCTTGTACAACTTGTCAGATACTGCAACATCATGGAGTCTTGATTCTGAGAACATGTACATAACCTTCACGACTACGACAACTACTACTACAACTAACCCATCTCTTTGGGTAGGACCTACTTCCACTGGGGAATCCCGCCTACCAGTGACTATGCCCTCGTCTGCTACCCGTCCCATTTCCACCTGACGTTAGTATATAAGCGTCAGGCGCCTTGCTTCTGCTTCAGAATCTCCACGACTACGGTGCTCTTCACACCAGATCCTAGGTTGAGGGACTGATTACCTCATCTTCTGTACATAGTTCTACTATCTTCAAGTTATGTTCTGGAATTTGTATTGATAAAGCCACTGGATGGCGAAACGTCTACAATAAAGATACCCAGATGTTGCACATGTCTTAATTTCATCTTGTCGGTATTGTATACCATTCTTGTAGATGAATGGTTCAGAGAACCGACACGTTGATAAATTAGACACATGTGGACTGACCACATCGACTCTAAGTTGAGGGACTGAGTACCTCATTCTCCTCCTGTTCTTCAAGTTTCTCCTTTGTATGGACTGATGAAGCCACTGTGTGGCGAAACGTTTCCTCAATAAAGATACCCAAGAGTTGCACATGTGTCTAATTTATCACCCCCAGTGGGATAAATAAACACCCTGCGATGAGGGTGCCTTAGTTCTAGTAAGGACTCTTGACCCAAAGAATTGGAAGTACCCTCACCTTCCTCCGATCAAACCTGTTTACTCCATTACTCAGGCTTTGCATGACGCGTGGGTTTAGCGCTTCCCCATGAATATAATGAAATGTTCCTCTGGCAACTGTGACATGGTTCTTGCATCTTAATAAATTTCGCCTCCAGTAGGTCATTATTTTGCTCATTTCTGCTTATGATATCATGGTAATGGACTCTTGTCCTCGGGCGAGTAACCTTGGAAGTCTCTGACCAGGAGCAACAGACACCTAATTGTCTTAAAAGGAAACTTGGAAAAATCCCTGAATCAACTAATCAGCTGGGCTGTGCTACCGGAACCAGCTTTTTGTTGAAATTTGGATTAAGTGAAACTCGGGCATTAAACCATTCATAAGAATATAAGAATGAGCGAACACTGCAGCAAGCCTTTTGGCCCATACTAGGCAAGTCCAACTCACCCAACCGCCACATTCATATACCCGTCCAACCTATATTTCAAGCTATCTGAAGCTCTCGCCCTAGTTGTGCAGTGTAAGATTCATGGTATTATCAGGCTGTACAGTATACGTAATACCTGACAACCTTCCTACACTCCATCACCACTAATAATACCTGACAACCTTCCTACACTCCATCACCACTAATAATACCTGACAACCTTCCTACACTCCATCACCACTAATAATACCTGACAACCTTCCTACACTCCATCACCACTAATAATACCTAACAACCTTCCTACACTCCATCACCACTAATAATACCTGACAATTTTCCTACATTCCATCACCACTAATAATACCTGACAATTTTCCTACATTCCATCACCACTAATAATACCTGATAAGTTTCCTACACTCCATCACCACTAATAATACCTGACAATTTTCCTACATTCCATCACCACTAATAATACCTGATAAGTTTCCTACACTCCATCACCACTAATAATACCTGACAATTTTCCTACATTCCATCACCACTAATAATACCTGATAAGTTTCCTACATTCCATCACCACTAATAATACCTGATAAGTTTCCTACATTCCATCACCACTAATAATACCTGATAAGTTTCCTACATTCCATCACCACTAATAATATCTGAGGTAGCAGATGAAGACGTCATTATGTCATGAAAGAGTTGATAGCAGTCTTCTCCAAGATAAAGCCAACACTGTACGTTATCTAATATCTACTAGAGCAGTGGTTCTCAACCTTTTAGGAGTCGCGTCCCCTATCGCCGTTTGTCCTTAGCTCCACGCCCCCTCCTTCATATAAAATTCTGAATGTAAAAATTAAAAACGAGTTCTCTTTGTTTAAATAGGAACATTGAGATTCTAGTTTTTATTCTTTGTTTTTTTTTATAGTTAATGAAGGAGCAAATCGCTAATGCACAACATATATAGAGCCAACAGAACCTTAGAAGAAATTAAGCGACTCGGTATATAATTTTCTTATATATTTTCCATAATATTACATTATAAATCTAAGACGATTTTCAAAGGCATTATGTAGGTACTGGTTCCATTTTCTGGAGATAATAGGTAGATATCAGCACCATTTCGCTCGCGAGGATAATGTAATTTTAAATTTTGGGTCATGGACAAAAAAGTTTGGGAACCTAGAGTGTGGGTTCTAGAGACTAATACAACGAAGAAGCAGCAGAAACAACGACGATTACCAAACTTTATCACCATAAAATAAACAATATTCAGTTGACTGGTCAGCAACAAAACAAATCTCGTTGCCAAAGATATTTGAAGGTATTTTGGGGTTGCTGAATTCGAAAATGTCAGTAGGTTTTTCAAATTGCTTGTAGTTAGTGAGATATTGCATACTTACCCTCAGTTAACAGGGAACTTAGCCATAACGTGTGTATATGTATATACAGATAGTTTTAATGAAGACTCGAATTTTATTTTTAAATGATTTAATATTTAAAAAAAGAGAGTTGTATCAACAACGACCACGTGACAATATTGTAACCTTAATTTTCTTATTTTTTCCAGATAAACAAGAGTTCTTCACGAAGAGCCTACTTAAATAATCCTAATGCATTTTGCTACATTTGTGGCGAATACTCTGCAAAAACGAAGAAAAACATCACAAATTTTGTACAACAAGCTTATCTTGCTTATTTTAGAGTGGGGGGTTTGAGAACAAGACAAGTCTTGGACTCCCCATATGGTTTGCAAAATCTGTGTAGAATGCTTACGACAATGGAAAAAATAGGCAAAGGAAAAGTTTTAACTTCGGTGTGCCTACGGTGTGGACAGAACCCAAAAACCACTACAACGATTGTTATTTCTGTATGGTGGATGTGAAAGGTTTCAATCTATACAAAAAAAGTCAAATGGGAATATCCTGATTTGGAGTCGGCAAGGAGACCTGTGCCACACAGTGAAGATATTCCCTTGTCATTGTCTACAACACTGCCTGACTTTCTGTTCTCGGATATTGAAGAAACTCTGGGTTTAGGATGTAACACAGGTGATAGTAGTGGAAGTGAATATAAAGTAAGCATTTTAACACCTCAGCAGTTCTCCCAAGAAGAACTCGATGATTTGATACGTCTGTCAAAACAAGTGTCGGAACTTTTACAACCCAGACTAAGCAAAAAGAACTATCTACAGGAAGAAGTTAAAATAACAGCCTGTCGGACAAGAGAGCTTGAAGGAGAAGTTGTGTACTGCAATAATATCCCTGGACTTCTTCGAATGGGACTTGAATATCGTCCAGGGGATTGGAGACTGTTTATACGCATCTCCATTAGAAGCTTGAAATGTGTCTTATTGCATAGTGGTAACCAGTATGCATCTCTTCCAGTTGTTCGCTCAACAAAACTGTGCTGATAACCAACATAGAAGAAAATCGTAAAGACAACGTTTTCATATGCAGTAATTAGTAGTATCTGAATTATCTTACTATGTTAATCTGGTGTTATATAGAATGAAGTGCTAGTATGAATTACATGATTTGACTTTTGCATGACCTAAACGTAATTTCAATGCGATTTGTAAGTTACCCCTGCCTGATCAATATATTTTTTCACGTCTTTTGTTTTTCAGCTTTCGCTAGGTTTACTTTTTTGGTTATGTGAGTTGTAGAGTTGAGCAGTCAGGGCTCCAACAGAGTCTTTGTATCCCTTGTATGATTCTGGGGTGTATTTGGGAGGATTTGTGAAGTGGTTCATACCCCATCTGTATGATAGTGTTGTTAGAATTGTGTGCCGTGTGTGACTAGTAGTGCCTTGTTACGAGTGCCTTGAGTGTGTGGGACTACTTCCTTGATACGAGTGCCTTGAGTGTGTGTAACTAGTGCCTCGTTATGAGTGTCTTCAGTGTAACTAGTGCCTTGTTATGAGTGTCATGAGTGTAACTAGTGCCTTGTTATGAGTGTCTTGAGTGTGTGTAACTAGTGCCTTGTTATGAGTGTCTTGAGTGTGTGTAACTAGTGCCTTGTTATGAGTGTCTTGAGTGTGTGTAACTAGTGCCTTGTTATGAGTGACTTGAGTGTGTAACTAGTGCCTTGTTATGAGTGTCTTGAGTGTAACTAGTGCCTTGTTATGGTGTCTTGAGTGTATGTAACTAGTGCCTTGTTATGGTGTCTTGAGTGTGTGACTAGTGCCTTGTTATGAGTGTCATGAGTGTGTGTAACTAGTGCCTTGTTATGAGTGTCTTCAGTGTAACTAGTGCCTTGTTATGGTGTCTTGAGTGTGTGTGACTAGTGCCTTGTTATGGTGTCTTGAGTGTGTGTGACTAGTGCCTTGTTATGGTGTCTTGAGTGTGTGTGACTAGTGCCTTGTTATGGTGTCTTGAGTGTGTGACTAGTGCCTTGTTATGGTGTCTTGAGTGTGTGTGACTAGTGCCTTGTTATGGTGTCTTGAGTGTGTGTGACTAGTGCCTTGTTATGGTGTCTTGAGTGTATGTGACTAGTGCCTTGTTATGGTGTCTTGAGTGTATGTGACTAGTGCCTTGTTATGGTGTCTTGAGTGTATGTGACTAGTGCCTTGTTATGGTGTCTTGAGTGTGTGACTAGTGCCTTGTTATGGTGTCTTGAGTGTATGTGACTAGTGCCTTGTTATGGTGTCTTGAGTGTGTAACTAGTGCCTTGTTATGGTGTCTTGAGTGTGTAACTAGTGCCTTGTTATGGTGTCTTGAGTGTGTAACTAGTGCCTTGTTATGGTGTCTTGAGTGTGTGTGACTAGTGCCTTGTTATGGTGTCTTGAGTGTGTGTGACTAGTGCCTTGTTATGGTGTCTTGAGTGTATGTGACTAGTGCCTTGTTATGGTGTCTTGAGTGTATATGACTAGTGCCTTGTTATGGTGTCTTGAGTGTATGTGACTAGTGCCTTGTTATGGTGTCTTGAGTGTATGTGACTAGTGCCTTGTTATGGTGTCTTGAGTGTGTGTGACTAGTGCCTTGTTATGGTGTCTTGAGTGTGTGTGACTAGTGCCTTGTTATGGTGTCTTGAGTGTAACTAGTGCCTTGTTATGGTGTCTTGAGTGTGTGTGACTAGTGCCTTGTTATGGTGTCTTGAGTGTGTGTAACTAGTGCCTTGTTATGGTGTCTTGAGTGTGTGTGCCAAGTCGATAATCGCTTATGTTCCTGTTTTATCTTAAATGTTATAAGGCATACCTTTGTGATAATTTATATATGTTTAGTGTATGTATTGTATTTTTTGTGTATAATTCTCTACAGAATGGTCCATACGTTAGGTACAGCACTCAATAGCCCTTACGGGTTTAGCGCTAAAGATTATACTAATAATAATAATCATGGGTTAGGTTAATCTTCGGGTTGTCAGTGAATGTGTGCGGTGTTAACTGAATAAGGGTTAGAATTGTATTTAGCATTTATGTGTATAACGTGTCACATGTAGTTTATGTTGTAGAGGGTTATATGAGAGAGGTCACAGTCTTACACATTATAATGTTCATAAACTATTATCGAATCCTGGTAAAAATCACTCCACTATTGGCACGTATTGGCACATGTTGCCAAGTCCCGTTAGGTGATGGCTGTAGTCTTGTATGCATTATGTATCTGGTAATGTTACTGACAGTGTATCTCTTCTGATTCAGAAGGTGAATCTCTTCTGATTCAAAAGATGAATATCTTCTGATTCAATAGGTGAATCTCTTCTGATTCAAAAGGTGAATCTCTTCTGATTCAGAAGGTGAATCCCTTCTGACTCAGATGTGTGTTATGCTGCAAAAGGTGAATCTGCTCTTTTTCAGAAGGTGAATCTCTCCTGTTTTAAATGTATCTGTATGTTGCAGAAGATGAATCTGTTTTGTTTCGGGTGAATCTCTTCTGTTTCAAGTGTATCTGTTATGTTACAGAAGATGAATCTGTTTTGTTTAAGGTGAATCTGTTGTGTTTCAGAGGGAGAATCTGTTCTGTTTCAGAAGGTTAATCTCTTCTGTTTCAAGTTTATCTGTTACGTTTTAGGTGTATCTCTTCTGTTTTAAAAAGCGAATCGGTTATGTTACAGTTTGTGAGCCTGTTCTGTTTCAGAAGGTGAATCTGTTAGGTTTCAAAAGGTGTACCTAGAATGTTTCGAAGGGTATTCGTTATTCTTCAGAAGTACCCAAAGCACGCTCCTACCGCCTCTACTGTTTTGTACCCTCTTAGCAGACATAGGTAAAAACACTAGCTACAGTTTTGTATCGTTATTTGCAAATGATTCCAAAATAAGCATGAAAGTCAACTCAGTAGAAGCCACAGAAAAATTGCAGGAAGATATAAGCAGGGTTTTCCACAGGACAGATGAGATCAACGTGATGTTTACATTTGGAAAGAATGAAGAACTCAAAAGGGACACTATCAAAGAACACAATAAGGCAAATGTCACGGCAGCTAGGAAAATGACTGCCAATTATTTTTAACTGATGTAATAATGAGATGTACTGTACTTATTTGTATAGATGTATTGAAAGATTGAAAGCCTAACCGAGTATATTACTGCCAGGGACTGTCATCTGTATTGACGGAGTCTATAAAATAAAGTGATACTTTATGTATAGTGAAGATTGTGTTGTTGTGTTGACAGAGCGTGACTGGGAGGGCGGCATTGACAACGAGGGGCTGGACATCAGTCAGCTGGAGAGTTACATCAACGATGACAACAACGACACCATGTGAGTACATACATACTCTACCACAAGTTTTCTATACTAAACTTTTTACACAATACTTGCGACATATTTAATAGCTTGTTAATGATGGCAAGTTGTGAGCTGTTTGAGAATTTTGTTGTGTAACTCCTGTTGAAATAGATAAGTTGTGTGTCCCAAGTCATAGACTATCTGTGTGCCCATGTTCCCTCTCCTCCATGCTGGTATATATCTGCTTTGTTTATAGTCTCTCCGTCATCTCCTCTGTCCTCTTACTTTCCACTTATCTACTTATCTTTCCCATTGCTCCACGGTGCAACTATAGTTCTTGTATAATTGCCTCTCCTATTCTTATAATGTTAATAAGGAAGACACCCGGAATAAAAGGTAATCAGATGTGATTCAAGACAGGGGAAGGTAGCTCCAGTTCCTTGGATCAAATGCCCTTTACCAGCATCCAGGTACTTTGAAGGGTTACATCTCGTCTGGATTTTACCGCATCACTCCGCTTGCATTTCTCGACGGTCTCTCTCTACAAGCTAGTCGAAACAAGAGCCAGGGTCGCTCCTAGAGTTCATGGGGGCCAGGGTGCAGAGTTAATGTTGGGGTCCCTGCTAGCTACCCGTTTGTAGTGTTTGAGCATGTGTACACACACACACACACACACACACACACACACACACACACACACACACACACACACACACACACACACACACACACACACACACACACACACACACACACACACACACACACACACACACACACACACACACACACACACACACACACACACACACACACATAGGAGCTATGACTCGACCCTTGCAACCAGGTGAGTACACACACATGACGAGGTAACAGAGTGGGCGTCTGTGACGAGCGGGGTTCTACAGGGGTCAGACCTAGGACCAGTGCTGTTTTTAGTATATGTGAATGGCATGACGGAAGGGAGCGACTCAGAAGTGTCCCTGTTTGCAGATGATGTGAAGTTAATGAGGAGAATTAAATCGGATGAGGATCAGGCAGGACTACAAAGAGAGACCTGGACAGGCTGGAAGCTTGGCCCAGCAACTGGCTCCTCGAATTTAAGCCCGCCAAATGCAGTCATGAAGATCGGGAAAGGGCAAAAGGAGACCGCAGCCAGAATATAGGCTAGGTGGTCAAAGACTGCAAACCTCACTCAAGGAAAAAGAACTTGGGGTGAGTATAATACCGAGCACATCTCCTGAGGCGCACATTAACCAGATAATTGCTGCAGCATATGGGCCACTGGCAAACCTGAGAATAACGTTCCGATACCTCAGTAAGGAATCGTTCAAGACTCTGTACACTGTGTACGCCAGGCCCATACTGGAGTATGCAGCACCAGTTTGGAACCCACACCTGGTCAAGCACGTCAAGAAATTAGAGGAAATGCAAAGGTTTACAACAAGGCTAGTTCTAGGGCTAAGCGGAATGTCCTACGAAGAAACGTTAAGGGAAATCGGCCTGACGACGCTGGAGGACAAGAGGGTTAGGGGAGACATGATAACGACATACAAAATATTGCGAGAAATTGACATGGTGGCCAGAGACAGGATGTTCCAGAGATGAGGCACAGAAACAAGGGGTCACAATTGGAAGTTGAGGACTCAGATGAGTCAAAGAGATGTTAGGAAGTATTTCTTTAGTATAGAGTTGTCAGGAAGTAGAATAGTCTGGCAAGTGACGTAGTGCAGGCAGGAACCATGCATAGTTTTAAGACGAGGTATGATAAAGCTCATGGAGCAGGGAGAGAGAGGACCTAGTAGCGATCAGTGAAGAGACGGGGCCAGGAGCTATGTATCGACCCCTGTAACCACAAATAGGTGAGTACACACACACACGCACACACACACACACACACACACACACACACACACACACACACACACACACACACACACACACACACACACACACACACACACACACACACATACACACACATGTTTTTTTGAGCTTGTTGGATAGGGCTGAATGAACACAAATGGTTTTTCATGGACGTGCTGTTGGAGTGTGAACAAGGTAACTTTTTTGACGAGATTCAGGAAAGCCTGTTAGCCGAACTCGAGTTCTGGAGGTAGGAAGGGCAGTGCCTGCACTCTTGAAGGAAAGGTGAGGATGTTGCAGACGGAGGGTAATTGATTGTGATGTCATCACACTTCTGGAAAGACAGCGATTGAATGAATGATGGTGAAATGTGTTTTCTTCTTTGGGTCACTCTGCTTTGGCAGGAGACAGCCGTTGAGTTGAAGTAGTTGCTGGAGTTTTACTCCGGTAAAAACTCCTGTTATATATATATATATATATATATATATATGTGTGTGTGTGTGTGTGTGTGTGTGTGTGTGTGTGTGTGTGTGTGTGTGTGTGTGTGTGTGTGTGTGTGTGTGTGTGTGTGTGTGTGTGTGTATGTCTATGTCTATATCTGGATACATATTTAGTATATAAAAGCAGGTGTTTTTCCTGGAGTTAAAACTCCAGCGACTTCTTGCTTGACCATTTCCGTAGTCCTCCTGCAACTTGCTACTGCCCTCTATTTGTATTCTCTTCATTATTTTGGCATACGCAAACATGGATATAAGAACATGTTTGAGCCTTTCTGTTGGTAAGTAATTAATATATAAGAAACAATATGGGGTCCAGTACCTATCCTTGGGGAGAGTTACACTCACCATCCTGACAATTCATCTCTTACTGTGACCTTCTTGTGCATTCCTTAAAGCATTCTCGTACCTTTACTTTTACCCCTGACTTGCTCCTCCAGTTTCCTAAGAAGTCTTAAATGTAGCATTGTACTTGCTTGGTGCACAAATTTGCAGTCCACCCATTTCTGTTTTCCGCGTAACATCCGTTAGTATATCATAAGGTGAATACAAGGCACGACTTCCAATATCTGAAGCGATATTGGTTTTCATCTAAAAATTTGCTATTGCTAGGTGTTTGACCTATCATTTTTTTTAATTCTTTTCATTAATTTACAAGGTATTTTCATTAAGGGCACAAGTTCGTAACATAAGCCCTACCTTCAGTTTTGAATATTGAAATGTTGCTATATTCGAGTCGTCTACCATATCCCCAGTTATTAGCGATTTGTTGAGTCTGTGTGAGGGGCTTTCACTGGTATTGGGCTCCTAGTATCATATGGTCATCCTTATGTCTTTGATGTGTCATGTTCCATCAGGATCCTCCTCACTTTCTTACTAGTCGTTTAGATGTTTGATAGTTTCACTTGGCTTGCCCTCCTCTCTACCTCTGGTACTGGCCCTTTCGCTTAATTATAAATACGTACACTATTAAATTTTATGTGGAGCTCAGTGCTTACGTCTCTGGCGTACCCGGTGATTCTGTCATTCATTAGTGTTATCACCTGGCATTTTATTGTCATATTACACAAGTAAAAAAATGTCATCTACCTTCATATGTTGCTGTGTGGTGTAATAAGTAGCTTTAGCTCTGTTATCGGTTTGGCTTATGTCGATGATGTTATGTGACTTGCATATATGTTTATTCACAAAAGTGAATTTCGAGGATTTGAAGAGGCAACCGACAAGTGAATGTGGTATGCCTGACCTGCTCCTCGTCGCTCTTCTCCCTACAGGTACTTTGGGGACCTGCAGGGCGGCATGGCCGATATCAAGGCTCTGGGCAACGCCACACCCAGGGACTCACCCTCTCGTCTCCATCACCATCATCACCCTAACCTCCACCACCAGTAAGTTAACATTCAACAATAATGTAATATTCTTTTATTCTAAATTTACTAAGTTCATCGCCAGCTTCATAGTTTTATCAAATTAAATTTGAAACTATAGATTTTATTTAGAATTTAAATTTTTATAGCGAAGGATGGAAAGTTCATCTTACCATATTAATTAACATTTAAACACACGTCGCTTCTCAAAAACCATCTTAACCTATGTTAGGTAAGAAATCTTCAAGAAAACTGCTCTATACTTTTTATTTTGTTTTTGAACTTATTCTAAACTTATCCCACGGATATATAGAAATTTTAATAAAAACTGCAGCTACAGTGTAAAAGAAGATTAAGAGTTGCAACCAGTGCAAGCTGGTGTGAGCAGCCTCTGGTCACTACCCTAGGCTTGCGCAATATCATTCTACGTGCTATTAGGCTTTCAGGATTAAACTCTTCCCCTACAAGACAGTTTTGCTAGTGCTTTAACATAGTATAGAAACCACATATAATATAGTAATCATATAGAAACTGTTAATCGAGTACAATATCATAAGCTGCACTTGTAGAACAGAACTACACCTTACCCAAGTTCTGCATAAATAACTGGATGGTGAAGCAGCTAGGCTCCCCCCAACTCTCCCTAGCGTCTCCACGCCTGGCTTGGCAGCCCTCCTCTACCTTCTTTGTTTTTGCACGATCCTATTGGACATTGAAAGGATAGAATTGTTAATTATCCTTCAATTAAGTTTTATGGTAGTCCCCTGTTAGACTGATAGTACTGTTGTTTTCTGATGTTTGGAATATAGAAATGTTTACTATATTGCCGTACAATTTTCATTTTCATTAGCTTGTTGCTGGACCTTTATTCGTAAAAGCTTTTTGTAGATGATTTTATAATGGCTTATGATATGATTCTTCTTAATTGCTCTATGTGTATTGAAGTTTTTTTTTTAGATTTAAGCATCCGAATAGTTTCAGAGTAGCAGTGTTCTCTCCCGTAGTGCCCTAAAACAGTAGTATCTCCTGTACATCTTTAAGTAGATGTCTTTTGTATCTCTTAAATATAAGCCTATTCTCTTAAATAATTATAAACTATTTCTGAGTATCTTTAAGTAGAAGCCTCTTAAATAGTTATCTCCTATCTGCACCCCAGCTGGAAACTTAGAACCTATTTTGCTATGAGGTCTTATGCTAGTGTTTCCATGTAGAAACCTTCCCTTACTGCAACTTTCACTGCAGCCTCGCCCACTCTCAGCACACCGTGACTCACCCTGAGCTCAGTTCTAGTGGCACTTCCCCCACCAGCATGAGTGGCCCTCTACCCTCCGGTGTGAGCACGGGAGGCGGGCACTCACAGGTGGCCAGGGGCACCATGCCCATTGGCTACTACAACCCCTATCACAGCTATAACTCCGCATATGCTGCTTATCGGTGGGTTCTGCATGATACTTTGTCTCTTATTTAAGGTTGGTGCTTTTACATGTAGTTGTATATTTTTCCGTTTGAAATGCTTTTTGGTGGTTGGTCAATGTAGACATATTTGAAATATTATTCAAAACGTTTGAGAATATGTAATATACTTAATTATTTTTCTAGGAGGATTGTTGTGGCATCATTTGCCTGTGTAATTACTGTTTCGACTTTTTGGACAAAGTACTATATATGCATATTATTTCTAATATCAGCATTACAGTTTTTTATTTTAAATGTATGTAAGTCTTGAAAGAAAGTTTACTAATATAAATAGATTAGGCTAGATTACGCATATTAATATTTTTTGAGTCGTGAATAACCAGTAAGCTTTGATCAGATGACCAGGTTCATGCCTTTATGCCGCCCACAGGAGAGCTTTTTCCATGTTTCCTTACCAATAAAATATAGGCAGATGCGCTGTTAAAATATGCCCCTCCAGAAAAATTTGTTACAGAAACGTGATTTTTTTTTCTGAACGACTTGAACTTTACATTAATATAGTGGGAATATTACGTAAATAATTCGAATACAGATATTGCACACTGCTACATTCAAAATACACCAGTAAACTTAAAATTTATTTCATCATTTGAAAGAGCTCTTATAATAGTAATAGATCTTTGTTAGGTTGATGATTCAGCTGTCTATTGTATATTATCATTTTAAGCTTAGGACCATATATTTTTCTTGGGGGGTTTTAAAATGGTTACTTGCTCAGCACAACGGCTTAATATGCAGGAATGTCTGGTGGTTCAGGTGTGCCATAGACAATGTATACGCTTACGTCAGTAATTGGCCTCTATACATGCAGCTTCCATTAACACGCTTTACATATGTGATGGGGGATACTAAGAAGAATAAAAGCCACAATACGTTGCTGGAACAAGTCACAATTGATGCACAAATTGGAAATGAAAACTTGGCGACGTTTCGGTCTGTTTGAGCACTTATGGAGCCGCAACTTAATGATTAAAGATGGACGGAAATGTAGTTCAGTTTCCATTCACAGTTTATAGACTAGTTGTAAACGGGTATACTGTATTGGTCACTCTTCGCGCAGTTATTTTTTTCTTTTTGGAAACAGTACAAGATAGCCAGTTATATTAAGGGAAGAGTAATTATTTCATACGAACCTCTAGGTTCTTAGGCACTAGAATCAACGTTGAATTGTCGTATAGTAAGTTATATACTTTGGAAAACGCTGGAATTAAGTCTTTTCTCCATTATATATTACTCCAGGAATGTTGTGTTGTAATTTAAGAAGAATTTTGCCAACGTATTCTCATTAAATTTAATGACTTGCTTAGAATTGACAAGGGCTTCGCTTAGCGTCGTTTTCTGTTTAGATGCTCCAACACAACGCCATGATCCATTATTGGTTTGTTTTGAAAGGCAACAAGGTGTCAGCAGGTCTTGTGGCACAAATACATAGCAGAACTATCCTTTATTTGGATATTTCGCCCACTGGTGAGCTTTTTCAGTATCATGACTTGAAAAAACTCACCCGTGAATGAAACATTGCCTAAATAAAGGGGGCATGTCACCTTCACCTCACCACTCGAGGACACTAATCCAGGGGTGGGCAATTATTTTGACTGTCGGCCCACATTAGTGTAAATAAGCACCCCGGCCCGCACACTTTTCTCGATGTAAAACTGTAATGTTTAATAATAGCTCAGATACGTATATTCTCTTTGTGCATTGAAAATATTGAAAATGCGAGAAATTCTAAAATGTTGAAGTCTGGCATTGTGTCCGTTGTCATGCTGAGTACTGCTTCAAGGTGCTCATCGGTCATTGCAGATCTAACCTTTGATTTGTTCAGTTTCATTACAGAAAATGTCTGCTCCCATACGTATATTGACTTAAACATTACAAACGCCCTTTGAGCACGAGTTTTTAATTTTGGAGACGCTCTCGAACTGGTAAGCGTCAGTGTCTGGAATTACTTCAAAAGCAATGGATCACATTACAGGTCAGTAGGCTTGAGATGAGAGTCAGGTGGAACTTTACCAGCATAAGCTGAGACAGATGAGGAGACTTTCGACGTATCATTTTTTATCATTTGTGAAGTCTTGGAATCGCCGAGTAAATTCAGTAGGTAAAGCAAGTAGTAACAAAGAATAGCCTCTGAGGTTTTCCTTACAAAGTTGAAAAATGAGGTAACCGCTTGTTTTTTTCCTTGTAATGTAACTCATGAGCAGAGTCCTCTTCCTTGCGATTTTGAATTGAAATCGTTCATACTGTCTACGATATCAACGACACACGCAAAATCAGAGAGCCACGTCATATCATTCAGCCGAAAATAAAACTAAAATACATATATAATGTCAGTGGTTGTATTCATTGTATCAAGTGTTGACAGGTCTTGCTGCGATGACTGCCCAACACTCGCACTTTATTACTATGTAATAAAGTCAAATTTAATTACGTATCTCAAATTGGGCATTATTAATAATGGGTCTGTCCCATGGCCAAGCCCAGCCATGGGACAGGCCCGTGTCAAGAGACACATGTCCTGCCTCCTGACGAATAAAACAACAATCTTAAACTGGAGACAATAAATTTTACGAAAATGCCGGATGGAGTGGCGGGCAGGATGTGACCTACGGGCCGTGTTTTGCACACTTCTCTTTATCTCTAAAATGAGGCTGAGTGTACATACACCAAAAAATATAAACATCTTAGTGCGTACACCCGTACCGTGACTTTATTATCAACTGTGAATGAATACTACACCATGCTGCGTGATGGTAGTATGTATACATGTACTACCATCAGCCAGGCTGAGGGACTGACCACCTCAAATACTATTTCTCAAAGTTGGATGGACTGATTACATTATCTTCATTTCACTACTGCACCTGCAGCCTTTGTATTTGATTGAAGAAGTCTACTGTGTAGGCGAAACGTTTCAACAATAAAGATACCCAACTGCTGCACATGTGTCTTAATTATCAACTTGTTGGTATTTTATACTACTTTTAACGTGGGGAAAAGGAGCCGGGAGGAAAGTAAACGAATGAAGTGATGGAGTAGGTAGATGGAGAGTACCGAAGAAGAAGAAAAAGAAGAAGAGAAAATTATATATATAAAAAAGAAAGCTTATGGTTTATCCAAAAACGAAGAGAGAAAAACCAAAAGTGCAAGAGCGTGGAAAAACTTTAGAAAGTGAGAGAAGAACCAAAAACTAACGTTTAAGGCTGAGCAAAGAAGTTGAGCGAGAGTTTGAGAATAATTACAGCACAAGAGAAGTCACAACCCAAACATCTACAGTCACATAAGAGGGAAGATGAGAGTAAAAGACCAGGTAGTAAATCTGAAGAAATAAGGAGGAGAGCTCACGAGAAACAATGAAATTTATGAGAAGTTGAACAAACTGTTTAAAACAGGTCTTCTTAGTAGAAACAAAATTAACACCAGAGAATCAGAGAGAAATGGTACACCCCTGGGTACTGCTTACCATACACATATCAAAGGAAGAGGTGTAAAAGTTGAGTGAGCCGGGTACAGCAGAAGGGGACCCGACAGTGTCACCATTGATTCTGCAAGAGGGAGCAGAAGGACAGTTTGAACCATCAGATTATGTCTACAGGAATCAATGGATATGGGACAATTACTAGAGATGTGGAAGACAGTAAATGTAGTCCCAATATCTAAGAAGGTATCACTGACGTGCATACTACGTAAAATACTAGAGAAAATAATCAGGAGAGTGGTAGACACTTCTGAAGACGTCGTTTCATGATGAAATTAAGACACATGTGCAACATCTGGGTATCTTTATTGTAGACGTTTCACCATCCAGTGGCTTTATCAATACGAATTATAGGACATAGCTTAAAGACAGTAGGACTATATACAGAAGATGAGGTAATCAGTCCCTCAACCTAGGAGTAGGTGCGAAGAGCACCATAGTCGTGGAGATTCTGACCACTTCTTGCACAACGTCGTTTCATAAACAGTAACCAGCACGGATTTAGAGATGGCAAAATTTGCCTTACAAACCTGCTGGGGTGTAATGACTCAGAAACAGAAGTGAGGCAGATGACTGGGCGGATTGCATATTCTTAGATTGCATTGAGAGCATTTGATGCTTTACATACCAGGAACAGGTAGAAATAACGGAAGATGTACGACAGCGGATCAAAGAGTACCTTATAGAAATGAGACATAAATGTCAGAATGGGAAACTAACAAATGGGATTCCGCAAGGATCGGCATTTTGATCAGTACCGTTTTCTGATGTATGTGGATGACATACAAGCAGAGATAGTATCCCTTTTTGCAGATGGGATAGAGGGGATAGAGGGTGCAAACCTCACTCAAGGAGAGAGACCTAGGAGTGAGCATACTGCCAAAGATATCGCCAGATACACACATCAGTCAAACCTTTGCAGTGAATGTACATTTGGCCAGTCAAAGAGCACCTTCCAGAGATCTTAATAGTCTTTCGCTTCTCTATATTCAGTATATGTTAGCCTTATCTTAGAGCATGCAGCACTGTTATGGAACGCTGGTAAAGCATGTTAAGAAACAGGGAAAGGTGCAAAGCCATGCGACAGGACTAGTCTCAGAGCCAAGGGGAATGAGCTATGAGGAGAGACTTAAGGAACTGAAGCTGACGACATTAGCGGATAGAAGAAGCAGGGAAGACATGATAACGACATATAAAATGCTCAGAGGGCTTGATAAGGTGAACAAGGATAGACTGTTATAGAAACGAGGAACAGGTACAAGAGGACAAGTTGGAAACTAAAGGCACAGATAAGCACAGAGATGTCAGGAAGTATTACCTCATCCTGAAGGTGGTCAGAAAGTGAAATGACCTAGACAGAGTAGTAGTGAAGGGAAGCCCTATAAACCATTTTAGAAATAGGTTTGACAGGTCCACAAGATTGTGAAGGATTAAATCTGCCCAGGCAGGGCTAGGAACTGACTCTAGACGTCTACAACCACAAATAGGTGAGTACACATACACATACATGTTAAAGAAGTGGTTGACTTGGCGTTTACCTTGCATCGGTTCCGGGAGTCACTGCCCCCGCGGCCCGGTCAAAGACCAGGCCTCCTGGTTGTTGGATTCAGCTACCAGACTGTTAGTGCCACCGCATGCTGTCCCAGCGTATGCACCACAGCTCGGCTGATCAGGAACTGATTTGAGGAACTTATCAAGTTCCCTCTTGAAGTCAGCCAGAGGTTTATCGATAATTCTCCTTATTCATGAAGGGCATTAAAAAACTGAATTCCCATTACACTTGATTATTCTCTTAATGTCTTCATCGTACTCCTGCTTTTCATTGGAGGCATTTTGCACCATCTGCCAAATCTCTGGCATTCATATGGAGTGATTGTGGTGTGCAGGTTTATGCCAATCCCTCCAGGATTTTCCAGGTGTACATTAGGATGTTCATTTCTCTCCTACGTTCCACTAAGTGCAACTCAAAAGGGACTTCAAGCATTCCTAGTAGTTCGGTCGCTTGACTGAATTTATCCTGGTAGTGAAGGTTCTCTGTATTGTTTTTAGCTCTGCAGTCTCTCCTGCCCTGTTGATGGCCGTTAGTATACAACAGTATTCCAGTTAAGAGAGAACAAGTGTTCGATGAGCATCATCATTGATTCGGCATCACTTGTTTTAAATGTTCTAGTTATCCAGCCTATCAATTTCCTTGCGGCAGCGATAGCAACATTAATGTGATCCTTGAATGTGAGATCCTCTGACATGGTCACTCCTGAGTATCTCACATTGAACTTCAGCTCTGCTGAATGATTCTAGTCGGTCATGTACTCCGTTTCAGTCTTTATTGTTTAATTTTCTCCATAGCGGAGCAACTGAAATTTGTACTAAATGAATATCACATTGTAGTTTGTGGCCCACTGGAAAACTTGGTTTATATCAGCGTGAAGGTTCGTTGTGTTAATGGATGACAGTCTCAGAAAGTGTAGTATCATTAGCAAAGGATAATACGGCACTTGGTTAGTGTCCTTGTCTGTGTCAAGGAAGTGGCTGTTGGAGTCAGTTCAAACAAGTGCAAGGTTATAAAATTTGGGGAAGTAGATGGGAGAAAAAGACGGAAAACAGTTGGTAAGTGGGGTACTACAGGTATTAATGAAAGAAAAGGATCTAAGAGTAAGCATCACACCGAACATATTGCCGGAAGAGCACATAAACCATATGATTGAAGCAACCTATGTCAGGTTAGTGGTTCTCAGACTAGCCTTCAGGAATCTGTACACAGCTGGTGCTGCATATTGTACACGTACAACATGCAGCACCAGCTTGGAGTCCCCGCCTGATTTAGCATGTTCTTGACCTTGATAATGTGTAAAAGACTGCAAGCAGATTTGTCCCGAAGCTAAGAGGGGATGTTTTATAAGGTAATATTAGAGGAACTGCATTTGACCACCCTGGAAGAGGGAAGAGCAAAGGACGACAAAATTACTAAGTCCAAAATTCTCAGAAGCAGATCAAGAGATATTTGGTTGTGCAATAACCAGGCACAAAGGATTATAGATGAAAGTCACAGGGATGTTAGGAAGTACTTTTTTAATTTCAGGGTAGTAGGAAAGGGGAATGAACTAAATTGTGAAGTGGTTACCTGTAGGTTAACTGTAGACAGTTTCTATGGTCATCGCTCTCGCGGCCGGTCTCAGACTAGACCTTCTGGTTGCTGGCCAGATCGACCAGGCTGCTGGTGCTGGCTGCACACAAAACAGTGTATACAACACAGCCCGGTTGGTCAGGAGCTAACTTGAATTTATCACGTTACCTCTTGAAGGCGGGCCAAAGGCCTGTTGGTATTTCCCCTGATGCATGAAGGGAAGGTGTTGAAGAATCTTAGTTCCTGTAAATTCATTGAGTTGCCTCTTAGTACCTTTGATGAGTTTCGAGAGTCTTACTAGTCTCGGAGTCCGGCCATGGGTCAGGCTCGTCTGGCGCTCAGTGAGCCTACGCTTTTTTTCAGAACATTTTGCACCGTCTACAGACCCTCTTGCTTTCGTGGGGGGAGGGGGTGATTTCAGTATACAGATATGGAATCAATCCCTCCAGAATTTTATAAGTGTATATTATGATGTATCATTCTCGCTTATGTTCTAAGGAGTTTAGTTTGAGAGACTTCAAGTGGTTCCAGTAATTTAGGTGTTTGACTCAATTTTTACGGGCAATGACGATTCGGAATTTTACTGTTAGTATACAGCAGTATTTCAGCCTAGAGAGAACAAGTGGCTTGAGGAGCATCTCTCGTGTTGAAGGTTCTAGTTATCCAACCTATCTTTGTCCTTTCGACTTTGATAATAACATTGTTGTGATCATTAAATGGGAGAACTTCTGATATCGCTCTTAAGTATCTCCTAAGTATCTCCACTCTATTGAGTGACTGAGTTCGTTTTATACTCCGTTTCAGTTTTGACTTCGTAGGCTTATCCATAGTGGAGTAGCTGAAATTTGTCCTCATTGAACTTTATATTATTGTCAGTTTCTCACTGGGAGATTTAATACATATCAGCTTAGAGGTTTGATGTGCCCTCAGTTTACCTGGAGAGAGTTCCAGGGGTCAACGCCCCCGCGGCCCGGTCTGTGACCAGGCCTACTGGTGGATTAGAGCCTGATCAACCAGGCTGTTACTGCTGGCTGCACGCAATCCAACGTACGAGCCACAGCCCGGCTGGTCAGGTACCGACTTTAGGTGCTTGTCCAGTGCCTGCTTGAAGACAGCCAGGGGTCTATTGGTAATCCCCCTTATGTATGCTGGGAGGCAGTTAAAATCGAAAGAAATCAGTCAGGAATCGCGGGAAGAACTAAAAGCCATAAATGAAATCGAAAGAAACCCAAAGTATTTCTTTTATTATGCCAAATCAAAGTCGAGAACAACATCCAGTATTGGGCCCCTACTTAAACAAGATGGGTCTTACACAGATGACAGCAAGGAAATGAGTGAGCTACTCAAGTCCCAGTATGACTCAGGTTTTAGCAAGCCCCTAACCAGACTGAGAGTCGAAGATTAAAATGAATTTTTTTTATGAGAGAGCCACAGAATTTGGTTAACACAAGCCTATCTGATGTTATCCTGACGGCAAATGACTTCGAACAGGCGATAAATGACATGCCCATGCATTCTGCCCCAGGGCCAGACTCATGGAACTCCGTGTTCATCAAGAACTGCAAGAAGCCCCTATCACGAGCTTTTACCATCTTATGGAGAGGGAGCATGGACACGGGGGTCGTCCCACAGTTACTAAAAACAACAGACAGCCCCACTCCACAAAGGGGGCAGTAAAGCAATAGCAAAGAACTACAGACCGATAGTACTAACATCCAATATCATAAAAATCTTTGACAGGGTCCTAAGAAGCAAGATCGCCACCCATCTAGATACCCATCAATTACACAACCCAGGGCAACATGGGTTTAGAGCAGGTCGCTCCTGTCTGTCTCAACTACTGGATCACTACGACAAGGTCCTAGATGCACTAGAAGACAAAAAGAATGCAGATGTAATATACACAGACTTTGCAAAAGCCTTCGACAAGTGTGACCATGGCGTAATAGCGCACAAAATGCGTGCTAAAGGAATAAAAGGAAAAGTTGGTAGACGGATCTATAATTTCCTCACAAACAGAACACAAAGAGTAGTAGTCAACAGAGTAAAGTCTGAGGCGGCTAAGGTGAAAAGCTCTGTTCCACAAGGCACAGTACTCGCTCCCTTCTTGTGAACAATAAAAGTGATGCATCAAAGGAAGGCATATAAAGGGTCTAGACCACACCTCACCATCATATCCCACAACAAAGCAATACATGACACGCGACTCAAGAAAGAGAACACTGCGCATCAGGTGTTGCTTTGTTGTGGGATGTAATGGTGAGGTATGGTCTAGACCCTTTATATGTCTTCCTTTGATGCATCACTTTTATTGTTCCTTGATAATGTGAGTAGTCACGAATGCGCTTGGAATTTCATTATTATTTCACAGTGGTTGTTTTGCATATTCTGAAATCACCTGTTTACTGTGATCTTATTGCATATATATATATATATATATATATATATATATATATATATATATATATATATATATATATATATATATATATATATATATATATATATATATATATATATATATATATATATATATATATATATATATATATATATATATATATATATATATATATATATATATATATATATATATCTTTCTTTCAACGCACTAGCCGTATCCCACTGAGGTGGGGTGGCCCAAAAGGAAAAACGAAAGACTCTCCTTTTAAATTTAGTAATATAAAATGGAGAAGGGGTTACTAGCCCCTTGCTCCCGGCATTTTAGTCGCCTCTTACAACACGCATGGCTTACGGAGGAAGAATTCTGTTCCACTTCCCCATGGAGAAAAGAGGAAATAAACAAGAATACGAACTAGAAAGAAAATAGAAGAAAACCCAGAGGGGTGTGTAAATATATGCTTGTACATGTATGTGTAGTGTGACCTAAGTGTAAGTAGAAGTAGCAAGACGTACCTGAAATCTTGCATATTTATGAGACAGACAAAAGACGCCAGCAATCCTACCATCATGTAAAACAATTACAGGCTTTCGTTTTACACTCACTTGGCAGGACGGTAGTACCTCCCTGGGTGGTTGCTGTCTACCAACCTACTACCTATAATATATATATATTTATTTATTATCACACCGGCCGATTCCCACCAAGGCAGGGTGGCCCGAAAAAGAAAAACTTTCACCATCATTCACTCCATCACTGTCTTGCCAGAAGGGTGCTTTACACTACAGTTTTTAAACTGCAACATTAACACCCCTCCTTCAGAGTGCAGGCACTGTACTTCCCATCTCCAGGACTCAAGTCCGGTCTGCCGGTTTCCCTGAATCCCTTCATAAATGTTACTTTGCTCACACTCCAACAGCACGTCAAGTATTAAAAACCATTTGTCTCCATTCACTCCTATCAAACACGCTCACGCATGCCTGCTGGAAGTCCAAGCCCCTCGCACACAAAACCTCCTTTACCCCCTCCCTCCAACCCTTCCTAGGCCGACCCCTACCCCGCCTTCCTTCCACTACAGACTGATACACTCTTGAAGTCATTCTGTTTCGCTCCATTCTCTCTACATGTCCGAACCACCTCAACAACCCTTCCTCAGCCCTCTGGACAACAGTTTTGGTAATCCCGCACCTCCTCCTAACTTCCAAACTACGAATTCTCTGCATTATATTCACACCACACATTGCCCTCAGACATGACATCTCCACTGCCTCCAGCCTTCTCCTCGCTGCAACATTCATCACCCACGCTTCACACCCATATAAGAGCGTTGGTAAAACTATACTCTCATACATTCCCCTCTTTGCCTCCAAGGACAAAGTTCTTTGTCTCCACAGACTCCTAAGTGCACCACTCACTCTTTTTCCCTCATCAATTCTATGATTCACCTCATCTTTCATAGACCCATCCGCTGACACGTCCACTCCCAAATATCTGAATACGTTCACCTCCTCCATACTCTCTCCCTCCAATCTGATATTCAATCTTTCATCACCTAATCTTTTTGTTATCCTCATAACCTTACTCTTTCCTGTATTCACCTTTAATTTTCTTCTTTTGCACACCCTACCAAATTCATCCACCAATCTCTGCAACTTCTCTTCAGAATCTCCCAAGAGCACAGTGTCATCAGCAAAGAGCAGCTGTGACAACTCCCACTTTGTGTGTGATTCTTTATCTTTTAACTCCACGCCTCTTGCCAAGACCCTCGCATTTCCTTCTCTTACAACCCCATCTATAAATATATTAAACAACCACGGTGACATCACACATCCTTGTCTAAGGCCTACTTTTACTGGGAAAAAATTTCCCTCTTTCCTACATACTCTAACTTGAGCCTCACTATCCTCGTAAAAACTCTTCACTGCTTTCAGTAACCTACCTCCTACACCATACACTTGCAACATCTGCCACATTGCCCCCCTATCCACCCTGTCATACGCCTTTTCCAAATCCATAAATGCCACAAAGACCTCTTTAGCCTTATCTAAATACTGTTCACTTATATGTTTCACTGTAAACACCTGGTCCACACACCCCCTACCTTTCCTAAAGCCTCCTTGTTCATCTGCTATCCTATTCTCCGTCTTACTCTTAATTCTTTCAATTATAACTCTACCATACACTTTACCAGGTACACTCAACAGACTTATCCCCCTATAATTTTTGCACTCTCTTTTATCCCCTTTGCCTTTATACAAAGGAACTATGCATGCTCTCTGCCAATCCCTAGGTACCTTACCCTCTTCCATACATTTATTAAACATTTGCACCAACCACTCCAAAACTATATCCCCACCTGCTTTTAACATTTCTATCTTTATCCCATCAATCCCGGCTGCCTTACCCCCTTTCATTTTACCTACTGCCTCACGAACTTCCCCCACACTCACAACTGGCTCTTCCTCACTCCTACAAGATGTTATTCCTCCTTGCCCTATACACGAAATCACAGCTTCCCTATCTTCATCAACATTTAACAATTCCTCAAAATATTCCTTCCATCTTCCCAATACCTCTAACTCTCCATTTAATAACTCTCCTCTCCTATTTTTAACTGACAAATCCATTTGTTCTCTAGGCTTTCTTAACTTGTTAATCTCACTCCAAAACTTTTTCTTATTTTCAACAAAATTTGTTGATAACATCTCACCCACTCTCTCATTTGCTCTCTTTTTACATTGCTTCACCACTCTCTTAACCTCTCTCTTTTTCTCCATATACTCTTCCCTCCTTGCATCACTTCTACTTTGTAAAAACTTCTCATATGCTAACTTTTTCTCCCTTACTACTCTCTTTACATCATCATTCCACCAATCGCTCCTCTTCCCTCCTGCACCCACTTTCCTGTAACCACAAACTTCTGCTGAACACTCTAACACTACATTTTTAAACCTACCCCATACCTCTTCGACCCCATTGCCTATGCTCTCATTAGCCCATCTATCCTCCAATAGCTGTTTATATCTTACCCTAACTGCCTCCTCTTTTAGTTTATAAACCTTCACCTCTCTCTTCCCTGATGCTTCTATTCTCCTTGTATCCCATCTACCTTTTACTCTCAGTGTAGCTACAACTAGAAAGTGATCTGATATATCTGTGGCCCCTCTATAAACATGTACATCCTGAAGTCTACTCAACAGTCTTTTATCTACCAATACATAATCCAACAAACTACTGTCATTTCGCCCTACATCATATCGTGTATACTTATTTATCCTCTTTTTCTTAAAATATGTATTACCTATAACTAAACCCCTTTCTATACAAAGTTCAATCAAAGGGCTCCCATTATCATTTACACCTGGCACCCCAAACTTACCTACCACACCCTCTCTAAAAGTTTCTCCTACTTTAGCATTCAAGTCCCCTACCACAATTACTTTCTCACTTGGTTCAAAGGCTCCTATACATTCACTTAACATCTCCCAAAATCTCTCTCTCTCCTCTGCATTCCTCTCTTCTCCAGGTGCATACACGCTTATTATGACCCACTTCTCGCATCCAACCTTTACTTTAATCCACATAATTCTTGAATATATGTCGTGCCGAATAGGCAGAACTTGCGATCTTGGATTAAATAACAACGTTCATCTTGCCATATAGGACAAGTGAAAATTTGTGTATGCAATAATTTCGCCAAAATCATTCTGAACCTAACGAAAAAAATATATTTCACTGTGTTTGTTTAGTATTAAATTATTGTAAACAAATCTAAAATATATATAGTTGGGTTAGGCTAAAATAAATTGCTCTTGTTATAATAAGGTTAGGTAAGTTTTCTAAGATTCTTTTGGTGCAAAATTAAATTTTTTTACATCAACATTAATGAAAAAAAAAATCTTTAAACGTATAAGAGAAAATTTTAGAAAGGACTTAATTTTAAATGAGTTTTTGCTAATTGACCAGTTTTACATATTCGGCACGACATATATATATATATACGCCCCAGCTCTTTGGAGCTGGATGAGATTTTCGCCTTATAATCGGTGATACATACGTAACAACATGTACCGTATATGCCACCTTTATATCAACAATGTATCTCTTAAATCTTCTGTGCCATATTATGTAATACTATATATATATATATATATATATATATATATATATATATATATATATATATATATATATATATGTATACAATATATATATATATATATATATATATATATATATATATATATATATATATATATATATATATATAATATATATATATATATATATATATATATATATATATATATATATATATTATATATATATATATATATATATATATATTATTTATTTATTTTATTATCACACTGGCCGATTCCCACCAAGGCAGGGTGGCCCGAAAAAGAAAAACTTTCACCATCATTCACTCCATCACTGTCTTGCCAGAAGGGTGCTTTACACTACAGTTTTTAAACTGCAACATTAACACCCCTCCTTCAGAGTGCAGGCACTGTACTTCCCATTTCCAGGACTCAAGTCCGGCCTGCCGGTTTCCCTGAACCCCTTCATAAATGTTACTTTGCTCACACTCCAACAGCACGTCAAGTATTAAAAACCATTTGTCTCCATTCACTCCTATCAAACACGCTCACGCATGCCTGCTGGAAGTCCAAGCCCCTCGCACACAAAACCTCCTTTACCCCGTCTCTCCAACCTTTCCTAGGCCGACCCCTACCCCGCCTTCCTTCCACTACAGACTGATACACTCTTGAAGTCATTCTGTTTCGCTCCATTCTCTCTACATGTCCGAACCACCTCAACAACCCTTCCTCAGCCCTCTGGACAACAGTTTTGGTAATCCCTCACCTCCTCCTAACTTCCAAACTACGAATTCTCTGCATTATATTCACACCACACATTGCTCTCAGACATGACATCTCCACTGCCTCCAGCCTTCTCCTCGCTGCAACATTCATCACCCATGCTTCACACCCATATAAGAGCGTTGGTAAAACTATACTCTCATACATTCCCCTTTTTGCCTCCAAGGACAAAGTTCTTTGTCTCCACAGACTCCTAAGTGCACCACTCACTCTTTTCCCCTCATCAATTCTATGATTCACCTCATCTTTCATAGACCCATCCGCTGACACGTCCACTCCCAAATATCTGAATACATTCACCTCCTCCATACTCTCTCTCTCCAATCTGATATTCAATCTTTCATCACCTAATCTTTTTGTTATCCTCATAACCTTACTCTTTCCTGTATTCACCTTTAATTTTCTTCTTTTGCACACCCTACCAAATTCATCCACCAATCTCTGCAACTTCTCTTCAGAATCTCCCAAGAGCACAGTGTCATCAGCAAAGAGCAGCTGTGACAACTCCCACTTTGTGTGTGATTCTTTATCTTTTAACTCCACGCCTCTTGCCAAGACCCTCGCATTTACTTCTCTTACAACCCCATCTATAAATATATTAAACAACCACGGTGACATCACACATCCTTGTCTAAGGCCTACTTTTACTGGGAAATAATTTCCCTCTTTCCTACATACTCTAACTTGAGCCTCACTATCCTCGTAAAAACTCTTCACTGCTTTCAGTAACCTACCTCCTACACCATACACTTGCAACATCTGCCACATCGCCCCCCTATCCACCCTGTCATACGCCTTTTCCAAATCCATAAATGCCACAAAGACCTCTTTAGCCTTATCTAAATACTGTTCACTTATATGTTTCACTGTAAACACCTGGTCCACACACCCCCTACCTTTCCTAAAGCCTCCTTGTTCATCTGCTATCCTATTCTCCGTCTTACTCTTAATTCTTTCAATAATAACTCTACCATACACTTTACCAGGTATACTCAGCAGACTTATCCCCCTATAATTTTTGCACTCTCTTTTATCCCCTTTGCCTTTATACAAAGGAACTATGCATGCTCTCTGCCAATCCCTAGGTACTTTACCCTCTTCTATACATTTATTAAATAATTGCACCAACCACTCCAAAACTATATCCCCACCTGCTTTTAACATTTCTATCTTTATCCCATCAATCCCGGCTGCCTTACCCCTTTTCATTTTACCTACTGCCTCACGAACTTCCCCCACACTCTCAACTGGCTCTTCCTCACTCCTACAAGACATTATTCCTCCTTGTCCTATACACGAAATCACAGCTTCCCTATCTTCATCAACATTTAACAATTCCTCAAAATATTCCCTCCATCTTCCCAGTACCTCTAACTCTCCATTTAATAACTCTCCTCTCCTATTTTTAACTGACAAATCCATTTGTTCTCTAGGCTTTCTTAACTTGTTAATCTCACTCCAAAACTTTTTCTTATTTTCAACAAAATTTGTTGATAACATCTCACCCACTCTCTCATTTGCTCTCTTTTTACATTGCTTCACCACTCTCTTAACCTCTCTCTTTTTCTCCATATACTCTTCCCTCCTTGCATCACTTCTACTTTGTAAAAACTTCTCATATGCTAACTTTTTCTCCCTTACTACTCTCTTTACAACATCATTCCACCAATCGCTCCTCTTCCCACAAACCACAAACTTCTGCTGAACACTCTAACACTACATTTTTAAACCTACCCCATACCTCTTCGACCCCATTACCTATGCTCTCATTAGCCCATCTATCCTCGAATAGCTGTTTATATCTTACCCTAACTGCCTCCTCTTTTAGTTTATAAACCTTCACCTCTCTCTTCCCTGATGCTTCTATTCTCCTTGTATCCCATCTACCTTTTACTTTCAGTGTAGCTACAACTAGAAAGTGATCTGATATATCTGTGGCCCCTCTATAAACATGTACATCCTGAAGTCTACTCAACAGTCTTTTATCTACCAATACATAATCCAACAAACTACTGTCATTTCGCCCAACATCATATCTTGTATACTTATTTATCCTCTTTTTCTTAAAATATGTATTACCTATAACTAAACCCCTTTCTATACAAAGTTCAATCAAAGGGCTCCCATTATCATTTACACCTGGCACCCCAAACTTACCTACCACACCCTCTCTAAAAGTTTCTCCTACTTTAGCATTCAGGTCCCCTACCACAATTACTCTCTCACTTGGTTCAAAGGCTCCTATACATTCACTTAACATCTCCCAAAATCTCTCTCTCTCCTCTACATTCCTCTCTTCTCCAGGTGCATACACGCTTATTATGACCCACTTTTCGCATCCAACCTTTACTTTAATCCACATAATTCTTGAATTTACGCATTCATATTCTCTTTTCTCCTTCCATAACTGATCATTTAACATTACTGCTACCCCTTCCTTTGCTCTAACTCTCTCAGATACTCCAGATTTAATCCCATTTATTTCCCCCCACTGAAACTCCCCTACCCCTTTCAGCTTTGTTTCGCTTAGGGCCAGGACATCCAACTTCTTTTCATTCATAACATCAGCAATCATCTGTTTCTTGTCATCCGCACTACATCCACGCACATTTAAGCATCCCAATTTTATAAAGTTTTTCTTCTTCTCTTTTTTAGTAAATGTCTACAGGAGAAGGGGTTACTAGCCCATTGCTCCCGGCATTTTAGTCGCCTCATACGACACGCATGGCTTACGAAAGAAAGATTCTTATATATATATATATATATATATATATATATATATATATATATATATATATATGTCGTGCCAAATAGGCAAAACTTGCGATCTTGGCTTAAATAGCAACGCTGATCTTGCCATATAGGACAAGTGAAAATTTGTGTATACAATAATTTCGCCAAAATCATTCTGAACCTAACAAAAAAAATGTATTTGATTGTGTTCGTTTAGCATTAAATTATTGTAAACGCATTTAAAATATATTTAGTTGGGTTAGGCTAAAAAAAATTGTTCTTGTTATAATAAGGTTAGGTAAGTTTTCTAAGATTCTTTTGGTGCAAAATTAAAATTTTTTACATTAACATTAATGAAAAAAATATATCTTTAAACATATAAGAGACAATTTTCAAAAGGTCTTAATTTTAAATGAGTTCTTGCTAATTGACCAGTTTTACATATTCGGCACGACATATATATATATATATATATATATATATATATGTGTGTGTGTGTGTGTGTGTGTGTGTGTGTGTGTGTGTGTGTGTGTGTGTGTGTGTGTGTGTGTGTGTGTGTGTGTGTGTGTGTGTGTGTGTGTGTCGTGCCGAATAGGCAGAACTTGCGATCCTGGCTTAAATAGCAACGCTCATCTTGCTATATAGGACAAGTGAAAATTTGTGTATGCAATAATTTCGTCAAATTTATTCTGAACCTAACGAAAAATATATATTTCATTGTGTTTGTTTAGTATTAAATTATTGTAAACAAATCTAAAATATATTTAGTTGGGTTAAACTAAAATAAATATATATATATATATATATATATATATATATATATATATATATATATATATATATATATATATATATATATATATATATATATATATATATATATATATATATATATATATATATATATATATATAATATTGCCCCAGTGCTAGTCATCCCCACTCATTGCTCGGTACACTCGTTGCTTTCCTGCTTTTCAGTAGGGGTATTTTGTAACATCATATATGATCCTCTTGCTCTCATTGTGAGTAATCTCAATGTTTACATTTAGATACAATCCTTTCAGTTTCGTTTAGGTGTAAATTACGTATCTGTCTCGCCTGATTTCCAGTGATTTCAGGCATTCCCAATATTTCATTGAAAATATATAGTGAAATATTTTCCATGCATGGTAGTGATATTAGTCAGTGGCTACGCAGTTGCTCAAATTAGTATTGTAGCGTGGTAAAAATATAGGTCAGGAATTTTTATCGAATGGTTACTAGAATATGCAAATTTGTCTCTAGTAAAGTTTGCATAAAATTTAAAATCTGTAATTTTGTATAAAAATATGTCGATTCCCAGTTTCTGGACCTATTATGTGCCTCTGTAACCTTTTGAACTGATACTAACACCTTTGGTATGGGGTGACTGCCACCCACACCATGATTATGGGGTGACTGCTGCCTGCACCATGAGCTGGTGATCCTGCCTGTACCATAAGTATGAGATACTGCCTGCACCATGAGTAAGGGATGCTGCCTGCACCATGGTTATCAAACTAATTAACGATGATGCCTTCATAAAACAAAACAAAACATAAGCGCTTGTTCATTCCAGCAGGCACCACCTTCCAGACAGCCCTCCTGACTCCAGCTCTGAGCCTTACTCTCCCCTGGAGCATCCTAACCTCTCCCCACGTGAGTATACCCTCCCCGGCATTACCCTAACTTTTCTCAATGTGAGTACCTTCCACAAGACTCCCTAACCTCACTAGCACCCTAACCTTTCCCCAAGTGAGTATGCCTTTCCCGGTATTACCTTAACTTCTTTCAATGCGAGTACCTCCCACAGGTCTCCTTAACCTCACCAGCATGCTAACCTCTTCCCACATGAGTATACCTTCCCTGGCATTACCTTAACTTCTCTCAATGTGAGTACCTCCCACAGGGCTCCCTAACCTCACTAGCATGCCAATCTCTCCCAAGTGAGCATACGTTTCCCAGAACTATTCTGATATCTTCCTATTTACGTATACTTCCCCAGGGTCCATCGTAACCTTTCTTCACACAAGTACACCTCCTCTGTTACTTAATATTTAGTTTATATACAACCTTGGTTCCCTTCAATTTTATTCTCTCTCTTACCTTCTTGCCTCACCCCCTCTCCCTCCTTGTCTCCCTCTTTTTATTTCCGAGGCCGTCCTGTGAATACGGTGTTGTTGATATTCCCTGCAGGTGCTGTGGCGCGCCTTAACCAGGTTCCTGTCACTGGGTGTTCCACCTTCACTGTACCTCCTGTTTCTCCTCTGGTGCCTCTAGAGTATTATTATTATTATTATAATCAAGGGGGAAGCACTAAACCCGTAGGATTATACAGCGCCTATGGGGGGATGGAAGGCATTCAGGCTTAATTCAGGGAACTGGAGCACAGATCCAATTCCCTAGATCAAGAGCCCCTCACCAGCGTCAAGGAGCCTTCCTTGAGGGGCCTCTAGAGTAAATGCTGCACCTCCCCTCCCCCGCTCTCTCTCTCTCTCTCTCTCTCTCTCTCTCTCTCTCTCTCTCTCTTTTTTTTTTTTTTTTTTTTTTTTTTTTTTTTTTTTTTTTTTTTTTTTTTTTTTTTTTTTTTTTTTTTTTTTTAAACAGGGTTTGACAAGGTTAAGGATCCCTAGCTTTATTGACAAGCTATTTACAGGTTAAGGATTCCTAACTTTATTGGCAAGCTAAGAGCTGTTACCTACATCAGCTCATTTGAAAGCACCTTTTTTATAGTGTAATACTTGCTTTTCTCTCATCTTAGTCACACATTCAGTAATTTGAACACGTTCTATGCTACTAGTTGAGCGCATGTTTTCTCTTGTATAAAAGTACGTAGTTGGTGTTGGCATCATTATATTTTTATCAGTTTATGTGTTTTTGTTGTATTTAAAAATAAAACTGTTTTATGTAAATGTTGTAGCGTTCATAAAATCTGATAATTCATCTTGATTTCACTTACAGACCAGAAAGTTGGCGGTATTTCCGATATCTACACGGGTCCTCCTGGCGGTGGTGGCGCCAACATGATGACATTCCCTTACCCAGTGATGCAGTCACTACCTCACCAGACCAACCCCAACCACAACCCCAGCACCCACAACCCTAGCTCTCACAACTCCTTGCAGGCTAACCCAGGCTTGGGGTACCAGCAACCCATCATGCTGGGTGGCTCTCACCTCAGCGGGTCGTCGGTACCGGCTGCAGGAGGCTTAGGGACGACTCCTTCGTCAGTGTACGGGACCCAGGGTGTTATGAGCCAGGGAACCACATCTGGAGGCGCTACTATTACTTCTTCTGCTGCTGGGGCAGCAAGCGTGGCTGCAGCTAAGAAGAGGAAAATGAATGAGTCTGGTGGCCTCGGTCCTATGGTCAACATTAAGCAGGAACCAGGTAGGAGTTTCGGCACCCCCCTTCTCTCATACACACGTACGTACATGGACACAGAAGTTACCAGAGAGAATGATTACGATATACAAAATCTTAAGAGGAATTGATAGGTAAAAATGGGACAGTGTTTGAATTAAAAGAACCACGATCAAGAGGACACAGGTCAACGAAGCTGAAGACACAGATGAGTCATAGGGATGTAAGAAAGTATTTATGTAGTCTCAGAGTGGTTGAAAAGTGGAATAATTTAGATAAGACAGTATATAATGAGGCCTAAGAGGTCAGGAATCAGTGATGCCGATCACAGTAAATTCAGGTGACGGGGCCAGGAGCTGAGTACTGACTAGCAAACAAAAATGGATGAGTACACATGTACATGCAAACACTCATATATATATATATATATATATATATATATATATATATATATATATATATATATATATATATATATATATACGTCTATATATATATATATTATATATATATATATATATATATATATATATATATATATATTATATATATATATATATATATATATATATGTATATATGTATATACATATATATATATGTATGCATATATATATATGTATATATATATATATATATATATATATATAATTATGTATATAATATATATAATGTATGTATATATATATTGTATATATATATAATGTATATATGTATATATATATATATGTAATATGTATATATATGTTATATATATATATAATTTATAATATATATATATAATATATATTTTTTTTTTCAACAAGTCGGCCGTCTCCCACCGAGGCAGGGTGACCCAAAAAAGAAAGAAAATCCTCAAAAAGAAAATACTTTCATCATCATTCAACACTTTCACCACACTCACACATTATCACTGCTTTTGCAGAGGTTCTCAGAATACAACAGTTTAGAAGCATATAAGTATAAAGATACACAACATATCCCTCCAAACTGCCAATATCCCAAACCCCTCCTTTAAAGTGCAGGCATTGTACTTCCCATTTCCAGGACTCAAGTCCGACTATATGAAAATAACCGGTTTCCCTGAATCCTTTCACTAAATATTACCCTGCTCACACTCCAACAGATCGTCAGGTCCCAAGTATCATTCGTCTCCATTCACTCCTATCTAACACGCTCATGCACGCTTGCTGGAAGTCCAAGCCCCTCGCCCACAAAACCTCCTTTACCCCCTCTTTCCAACTTTTTCGAGGACGACCCCTACCCCTCTTTCCTTCCCCTATAGATTTATATGCTTTCCATGTCATTCTACTTTGATCCATTCTCTCTAAATGACCAAGCCACCTCAACAACCCCTCTTCTGCCCTCTGACTAATGCTTTTATTAACTCCACACCTTCTCCTAATTTCCACACTCCGAATTTTCTGCATAATATTTACACCACACATTGCCCTTAGACAGGACATCTCCACTGCCTCCAACCGTCTCCTCGCTGCTGCATTTACCACCCAAGCTTCACATCCATATAAGAGTGTTGGTACTACTATACTTTCATACATTCACTTCTTTGCCTCCATAGATAACGTTTTCTGACTCCACATATACCTCAACGCACCACTCACCTTTTTTCCCTCATCAATTCTATGATTAACCTCATCCTTCATAAATCCATCCGCCGACACGTCAACTCCCAAGTATCTGAAAACATTCACTTCTTCCATACTCCTCCTCCCCAATTTGATATCCAATTTTTCTTTATCTAAATCATTTGATACCCTCATCACCTTACCCTTTTCTATGTTCACTTTCAACTTTCTACCTTTACACACATTCTCAAACTCATCCACTAACCTTTGCAATTTTTCTTTAGAATCTCCCATAAGCACAGTATCATCAGCAAAAAGTAACTGTGTCAATTCCCATTTTGAATTTGATTCCCCATAATTTAATCCCACCCCTCTCCCGAACACCCTAGCATTTACTTCCTTTACAACCCCATCTATAAATATATTAAACAACCATGGTGACATTACACATCCCTGTCTAAGACCTACTTTTACCGGGAAGTATTCTCCCTCCCTAACCTGAGCCTCACTATCCTCATAAAAGCTCTTTACAGCATTTAGTAACTTACCACCTATTCCATAAACTTGCAACATCTGCCACATTGCTCCTCTATCCACTCTATCATATGCCTTTTCTAAATCCATAAATGCAATAAAAACTTCCCTACCTTTATCTAAATACTGTTCACATATATGCTTCAATGTAAACACTTGATCTACACATCCCCTACCCACTCTGAAGCCTCCTTGCTCATCCGCAATTCTACATTCTGTCTTACCTCTAATTCTTTCAATTATAACTCTACCGTATACTTTTCCTGGTATACTCAGTAAACTTATTCCTCTATAATTTTTACAATCTCTTTTGTCCCCTTTCCCTTTATATAAAGGGACTATACATGCTCTCCGCCAATCCCTAGGTACCTTCCCCTCTTTCATACATTTATTAAACAAAAGTACCAACCACTCAAACACTATATCCCCCCCTGCTTTTAACATTTCTGTCATGATCCCATCAGTTCCAGCTGCTTTACCCCCTTTCATTCTACGTAATGCCTCACGTACCTCCACCACACTTACATTTCGCTCTTCTTCACTCCTAAAAGATGGTATACCTCCCTGGCCAGTGCATGAAATTACCGCCTCCCTTTCTTCCTCAACATTTAAAAGTTCCTCAAAATATTCTCGCCATCTACCTAATACCTCCCTCTCCCCATCTACTAACTCCCCTACTCTGTTTTTAATGGACAAATCCATACTTTCCCTAGGCTTTCTTAACTTGTTTAACTCACTCCAAAATTTTTTCTTATTTTCATTAAAATTTCTTGACAGTGCCTCTCCCACTCTTTCATCTGCTCTCCTTTTGCACTCTCTCACCACTCTCTTCACCTTTCTTTTACTCTCCATATACTCTGCTCTTCTTATAACACTTCTGCTTTGTAAAAACCTCTCATTAGCTACCTTTTTCTCTTTTATCACACCCTTTACTTCATCATTCCACCAATCACTCCTCTTTCCTCCTGCCCCCACCCTCCTATAACCACAAACTTCTGCCCCACATTCTAATACTGCATTTTTAAAACTATTCCAACCCTCTTCAACCCCCCCACTACTCATCTTTGCACTAGCCCACCGTTCTGCCAATAGTCGCTTATATCTCGCCTGAACTTCCTCCTCCCTTAGTTTATACACTTTCACCTCCCTCTTACTTGTTGCCACCTTCCTCTTTTCCCATCTACCTCTTACTCTAACTGTAGCTACAACTAAATAATGATCCGATATATCAGTTGCCCCTCTATAAACATGTACATCCTGGAGCCTACCCATCAACCTTTTATCCACCAATACATAATCTAACAAACTACTTTCATTACGTGCTACATCATACCTTGTATATTTATTTATCCTCTTTTTCATAAAATATGTATTACTTATTACCAAATTTCTTTCTACACATAGCTCAATTAAAGGCTCCCCATTTACATTTACCCCTGTCACCCCAAATTTACCTACTACTCCCTCCATAACATTTTTACCCACTTTAGCATTGAAATCCCCAACCACCATTACTCTCACACTTGATTCAAAACTCCCCACGCATTCACTCAACATTTCCCAGAATCTCTCTCTCTCCTCTACACTTCTTTCTTCTCCAGGTGCATACACGCTTACTATAACCCACTTTTCACATCCAATCTTTATTTTACTCCACATAATCCTTGAATTTATGCATTTGTAGTCCCTCTTTTCCTGCCATAGCTTATCCTTCAACATTATTGCTACTTCTTCTTTAGCTCTAACTCTATTTGAAACCCCTGACCTAATCCCATTTATTCCTCTCCATTGAAACTCTCCCACCCCCTTCAGCTTTGTTTCACTTAAAGCCAGGACATCCGGTTTCTTCTCATTCATAACATCCACAATCATCTCTTTCTTATCATTTGCACAACATCCACGCACATTCAGACTTCCCACTTTGACAATTTTCTTCTTCTTATTCTTTTTAGTAATCTTTACAGGAAAAGGGGTTACTAGCCCATTGTTCCCGGCATTTTAGTTGACTTTTACAACACGCATGGCTTACGGAGGAAAGATTCTTATTCCACTTCCCCATGGATATAAAAGGAAAAGTAATAAGACCAAGAACTATTAAGATAAAATCAAAGAAAACTCATATGAGTGTGTATAAATAAACGTGTACATGTATGTGTAGTGTGACCTAAGTGTAAGTAGAAGTAGCAAGACGTACCTGTAATCTTGCATATTTATGAGACAGACAAAAGACACCAGCAATCCTACCATCATGTAAAACAATTACAGGCTTTCGTTTCACACTCACTTGGCAGGACGGTAGTACCTCCCTGGGTGGTTGCTGTCTACCAACCTACTACCTATAATATATATATTATAATATATATATATATATATATATATATATATATATGTGTGTGTGTGTGTGTGTGTGTGTGTGTGTGTGTGTGTGTGTGTGTGTGTGTGTGTGTGTGTGTGTGTGTGTGTGTGTGTGTGTGTGTGTGTGGATCTGACTATTATATGCACTGACCCAGAGACTTGAAAGATACTATCATCGCTAGTGACTACAGGTATCCTTACCACAACACAAACCTCTCCGCCGCTACAGGCTCTGGAATATATAAATAATAATAATTTTATTTCAGTATGATAAATGTTTATACAAAGGAGTATAAAAATTGAGTGTAGCGTTATAACATTTAATTAAGAAACGTTTCGCCTACTGGGGCTGAAAGTCTTCAGCTGGTGAACATTTAATGAAATGTTCTTCGTGTTACAGTTGTGTCATTATTCCAAGTTAGTCGGTATTGTAGTATAGGCTATATACATTTGGTTTCATATTTGTATTGCCTTTTTACTCATTTCTGCAATTACGGCCTCCAGTTTCCATATTTCCTTGATAATATGTCTCGCTGAGATATCTGACCAGCACTGTGTGAACACTTACAGAGAATTCCTCACTAACTCAGCTATTCATTTTCACCCTCTGAGTCTAAACAAATGCTTCGTATTTCCGACGTTAACAATGTGTTATAAACCCAAGACTGTTAGTGATACTCAGATTACCCACATACTTCAGTATTTGTTCGGGAAAGAGCGAGTAAGCTTGCTATATTTAGCTTCTAGAGCGGTACTATAAATTCCTACTAAGGGCCTGCTAAATACAGCTTGTGCGTGTGGTGGCCTGACGCTTGACTAGGCTTCTCTCTCTCATTAAATATTCTCCACCTGTAATATTTGAAGCTCGTGCTCCTATTTTTTTTATCATTGATCGACTGGCAGTGCTTTAGAATACAGCGTATAATTAACATGAAGTAACTGTGATACTTGCCTTTCATGGATTGTTAGCTTTAATAAGACGCTGATGAATAGGAACAAAACTTATTGGTGTTAGTATACAGAGTTAACATGTATTATTAGGCCGACACTAGATATGGATCACTGTAGCTGTCTGCTACACAAGATTGCAGTACAACCATAGTCATGGAATCACTGGGCACGGTCATACGGCTATTAAACAGGATAAGTTCCTGAAGTCAGTTCCTGATCAGTCATTGCACTAACTGCGGCTGGCCCGGCTAGCATCAGTAGGACTCACGAAATCGTAATGACACGATTGCAAACAAACCATACCACGGGCGGGGTTAGAACCCGCGATCGTGGTATATAAATATACCTAGTTGGATGAACTTTACTGGGGCTGGCTGGCCCAGTGGCTGACGCGACGGTCTGGAGTTTTGAGACTGATCACGGGTTCTAACCCCACCGGTGGTATGGTTTGTTTGCAATAGTGTCATTACGATTTCGTGAGTCATGTTGACGGCTTTGAGGGGACTTGAGCTAGAGTTCGTCACGGCCACGCTAGCTGGAGATTCGTCTGTAAAAACTTGCATTTGTGGTCACAGTGGTGCCTATGCTAACCTTCCTATGGTGTATAAATAATACCTAGTTGGATGAATCTTATGGCTAACTGGCCCAGTGGCTAACTCGACGGTCTGGAGTTTTGAGACTGATCGTAGGTTCTAACCTCGCCCGTGGTATTTTTTTTTTTTAGCATCAATAGCCTGGTTGATTCGTGCTAAACGAATAACAGGAAAAGTTGGTAGATGGATCTATAATTTCCTTACAAACAGAACACAGAGTAGTAGTCAACAGAGTAAAGTCTGAGGCGGCTACGGTGAAAAGCTCTGTTCCACAAGGCACAGTACTCGCTCCCAAGATTCTTGTTTCTCATCCTCATATCTGACATAGACAAGGATGTCAGCCACAGCACCGTGTCTTTCTTTACAGATGACACCCGAATCTGCATGACAAGTGTCTTCCATTGCAGACACTGCAAGGCTCCAGGCGGACATCAACCAAATCTTTCAATGGGCTGCAGAAAACAATATGAAGTTCAACGATGAGAAATTTCAATTATCCCGATATGGTAAACATGAGGAAATTAAAACTTCATCCGAGTACAAAACAAATTTCGGCCACAAAATAGAGCGAAAAACCAACGTCAAAGATCTGGGAGTGATCATGTCGGAGGATCTCACCTTCAAGGACTATAACATTGTATCAATCGCATCTGCTAGAAAAATGACAGGATGGATAATGAGAGCCTTCAAAACTAGGGATGCCAAGCCTATGATGACACTCTTCAGGTCGCTTGTTCTATCTAGGCTGGAATATTGCTGCACACCTTTCAAGGCAGGTGAAATTGCTGACCTAGAAAATGTACAGAGAACCTTCACGGAGCGCATAACGGAGATAAAACACCTCAATTACTGGGAGCGCTTGAAGTTCCTGAACCTGTACTCCCTGGAACGCAGGCGGGAGAGATACATGATTATATACACCTGGAAAATCCTAGAGGGACTAGTACCGAACTTGCACACGAAAATCACTCACAACGAAAGCAAAAGATTCGGCAGACGATGCAAGATTCCCCCAATGAAAAGTAGGGGTGTCACCAACACGTTAAGAGACAATATAATAAGTGTCAGGGGACCGAGACTGTTCAACTGCCTCCCAGCATACATAAGGGGGATTACCAATAGACCCCTGGCTGTCTTTAAGCAGGCAGGACAAGCACCTAAAGTCGATACCTGACCAGCCGGGCTGTGGCTCGTACATTGGATTGCGTGCAGCCAGCAGTAACAGCCTGGTTGATCAGGCTCTGATCCACCAGGAGGCCTTGTCATAGACCGGGCCGCGGGGGCGTTGACCCCCGGAACTCTCCAGGTAAACTCCAGGTTGATCAGGCCATCCACCGGGAGGCCTGGTGGGGTACCGGGCGGCTGGGCGTTAACCGCCGGAACACTCTCCTGGTAGACCCCTACTTGTACATCTTTCTGTATGACTCCTTCGGGTTTAGCACTTCCCCCGTGAATCTAATAATAATACTTGTTTGTACATTACCGGACCTCCTTTTGGAGCCAGTGACAGGTCATCATCTGATCAAGACCCGTGTCAGAACACTGTTTCTGACGATTATATTATCATGCGTGCTAATGTTGATGAAATTCCTGTTAGGTGAAACATCTCTCAGATGAAGATACACTGGTGTTGCATATGTATATTACAACTTGTCGGTATTTTATACCTTTGATCTAGTTCTAAAGGGAGGGCAGCTCCAGATCAAGAGCCCTTCACCAGTGCCAAGGCACGTGCCTTCCTTGAAGGGCCCATACGAGCACAATTTAGTTGATGGGCTATGGCAGGTTGACCAATCTTTGATGCACTCATCACAGTAACTCGTGAGGGGCAGCATGCCTCACCAACATAACCTTCTAATAATGATACTTACACGTAATTGGCTGTCTGCTTGGAATCTTGTGGGCAAGTTTTGAGTTATTTAACTAATGACAGTGAGGATTTAAGCATTAATGTTTGGACCTCACTCTCTTTCCAGTAGCAAAATTGGTAGCAGCATCAACGATTCGTTAAAAATTATTATTATAATATTGATGGGGAGCGCTAAACCCATAAGGTCCATACAGCGCCTGACGAATAGGAAGAAAGTGAATCTGATCGAAAGGGAGGGTACCTCCAGTTCCTTGGATGAAGAGGCTTTCACAAGCATCAAGGCACCTGAAAGGAAGAGAGTACATTACACAGGTAGACTGATGGTTAAGAAGTGGGCCCAGGAATGTGAGCACAGCAGCTTCAGCTGAACACTGATTAGTGGGTAAACACCCTAGCACAGTTCTGCTCTGTCTTATATAAGTACACACTGAACACTTATCTCAATTATGTACAAGTATACACTGAACATTCATCTCAGTTATATACAAGTATACACCAAACACTTATCTCTCATATACAAGTATACACCGAACACTTATCTGTCATATACAATTATACACCATTGTCATATTAGACACGTTATTCACACCTATTGTTTTACGATAATATTGCTACATTTATTGTATTGAAACTGCAGTACGTGATCACAGCTACGTAAACTTAATAAAAAGCAATATTAATCATTTGATGTATTTGTGGATAAATCGTGTATTATATTGTTGATATAATAATGCACTGTGACACGTGTCACACTTTATAACTCCTAGAGGAAAGTAGAAGATGGTAGGTTAGTAACCCCAGCAGTCACCTAACTTCAGGTATCTATTAGGTAACAGGATCAGCAGGTGTTATGAACATTGTCCATACGTTCCGCCTCACCCAGGGTTCGATCCAAGTACATGTATTTTAGTTTTTTTTTAAACAATGCTCTGCCAGTGCGCTAGGTTATCTTAAAGATCAGTGGACAGAGGTTCGAGCATGTAGCACTCCTTGGGCTGAATCACCCACACAGGTTGAGCACTTAATGTGTTCATGTTTAAAAGTTGACCTTAAGTCAGTATTTCCCATTTTCTTATGCTTTTTTGAAATCAAGTAAGTTTATTCAGGTATACACAAATACAGTTACATAGATTATCATACATAGCAGCATACAGTTACATAGATTATCATACATAGCAGCATATGTGTTGAGAACATTAAATTTTTTGTTACGTCTTTAAAACTAAATCTCAGATTTGCATTCCCTTTTGTATTATATCTTAATATGGCTTAAAACTAAACCTAAGAATTACTTCCCATGTCATGTTACCTCCTAAAAGCAACAATTAGTTTTGCTTCCCATTTTCTGTTGGAACATAAATAACCAAGTTTTAAATTTGCTTCCCGTTTTCTATTATACTTTCAATGCAAGCCAACCTTGAATTTTAATTCTGAACTAATGAACATGGCTCTTGTTGCAACCTTGTAAAATATTACTGTACAGTACAGTATTTGAATCAGGGTAGCGACACAGTTTAGTGCCTTTGATTTTGATATCAATGAAAAATCCAGTACGTACTGTACCATTTATATCCCCAAACTGATCTAGATGTAATCTCTCTCAGCTCCTCTAGATATAATTTTCCTCCACTCCTTTATTTAGAGTCTTCCTCAGTTCCCCTGAGTATAATCTTCCTTAGTTCCCCTGAGTATAATCTTCCTTAGTTCCCCTGAGTATAATCTTCCTTAGTTCCCCTGAGTATAATCTTCCTTAGTTCCCCTGAGTATAATCTTCCTCAGCTCTTCTAGATCTAATCTTCCTCATCCCTCATAATTTAAACTTTCTAAGTTGCTCTTAATTTAACTTTCCTTTGTAAAACTTATTTTTTTTTCAGATTAGGGAAGATTTATGTACTGTACTGCATTTAAACTGTTGTGATCTAAGGGGTATTCAAGAAAAGCTTAGAATTTTTAGCAATATATTTTTGTGATTATAATTAATATACAGAAGACAATACAGTGTAATATGAAGGTGGATCTCTATTAGACTGGGATCATATTAAATGCTTTATTTTATTAACATCATTGGATATAACACAGTGCACTCAGAATTACCTTGCTCGGCACTCCATCACTCACCTCTTTGTAATCTGGGATGGAGTAGGCAGCTGGGGGCCAAACCCACTCATTCCTCCCTCTCCTCTTTACACTGCGTCAATCCTTGGCTCCATCAACTATCCTGCCACTTCCTCCATAGGACAAAGTTGCCTAAACCCTAATCCACTGGCACTTCCTCATTTTCTGCCACTCAGTATGTTGCATCCTCCACAGATCAGGGAGTGACAAACCATCTGGGGCCTAATGTGGCAGTGACGTCCTACTCTGAGGAGGACGAGTACACCATGGACTCGACAAGTGGGCCTTTCCTTGATGCCTCTTACCAGTGCATCCGCTTCCACAACTTCCAGCAGCACTCCTGGTCCATCCTCTGTGACTCTGCCCTCAAAGAATTGTGAGTCACATTTATGTTCAAGACCTTGTTAGCTCATGCCTGAGTATTATTAGTATATTCTTTGGGAAGCGCTATATTTGTAAGGCTTATGCAGTGCCTGAATAATGGGAGGTAGTAATTAGATTCAATTCAAGGGAAGGGCAACTCCAATTCCTTGAATCAAGACCTCTTTGCTAGCATTAAAGCACCAACTTTGAAGGTGTCTAGATGAGGAATGAGAGAGAGTGTGTGTCAATTTACTCACCTATTTGTGGTTGCAGGGGCCGAGTCACAGCTCCTTGCCTCACCTGTGTGTGTGTGTGTGTACTCACCTATTTGTACTCACCTATTTGTGGTTGCAGGGGTCGAGTCACAGCTCCTGGCCCCGCCTCTTCGCTGATTGCTACTAGGTCCTCTCTCTCCCTGCCCCATGAGCTCTATCATACCTCGCCTTAAAACTATGTATGGTTCCTGCCTCCACCACATCACTTTCTAGGCTATTCCATGGCCTGACTACTCTATGACTGAAGAAATACTTCCTAACATCCCTTTGATTCATCTGAGTCTTCAACTTCCAATTGTGACCTCTTGTGTCTGTGTCCCATCTCTGGAACATCCCGTCTTTGTCCACCTCGTCTATTCCGTGCAGTATTTTATATGTCGTTATCATGTCTCCCCTGACCCTCCTGGCCTCCAGTGTCGTCAGGCCGATTTCCCTCAACCTTTCTTCATAGGACAATCCCCGTAGCTCTGGGACTAGTCTTGTTGCAAACCTTTGCACTTTCTCTAATTTCTTGACGTGCTTGACTAGGTGTGGATTCCAAACTGGTGCTGCATACTCCAGTATGGGCCTGACGTAGATGGTGTACAGAGTCTTAAACGAATCCTTACTGAGGTATCGGAACGCTATCCGTAGGTTTGCCAGGCGCCCGTATGCTGCAGCAGTTATCTGATTGATGTGCGCCTCAGGAGATATGCTCGGTGTTATACTCACCCCCAGATCTTTTTCCTTTAGTGAGGTTTGCAGTCTTTGGCCATCTAAACTATATTGTGTCTGCGGTCTTCTTTGCCCTTCCCCAATCTTCATGACTTTGCATTTGGCAGGGTTAAATTCTAGGAGCCAGTTGCTGGACCAGGCTTGTAGCCTGTCCAGATCTCTTTGTAGTCCTGCCTGATCCTCGTCCGATTCGATTCTTCTCATTAACTTCACATCGTCTGCAAACAAGGACACTTCTGAGTCTATCCCTTCCGTTATGTCGTTCACGTATACCAAGAACAGCACAGGTCCTAGGACTGACCCCTGTGGAACCCCGCTTGTCACAGGCGCCCACTCTGACACCTCGTCGCGTACCATGACTCGTTGTTTCCTCCCTGTCAGATATTCTCTGATCCATTGCAGTGCCTTTCCTGTTATGTGTGCCTGGTCCTCTAGCTTTTGCAGTAACCTCTTGTGAGGAACTGTGTCGAAAGCCTTCTTGCAGTCCAAAAATACGCAGTCGATCCACCCCTCTCTCTCTTGTCTTACTTCCGTCACCTTGTCATAAAACTCTAGTAGGTTTGTGACACAGGATTTTCCTTCCCTGAAACCGTGCTGGTTGTCAATTATACACTTGTTTCTTTCCAGGTGCCCCACCACTCTCCTCCTGATGATCTTCTCCATGACCTTGCATACTATACACGTTAGAGATACAGGTCTGTAGTTTAGTGCCTCATGTCTGTCTCCCTTTTTAAAAATTGGGACTACATTTGCCATTTTCCATACCTCAGGGAGTTGCCCAGTTTCAAATGATGTGTTGAAGATCTTTGTTAATGGCTCACACAATATCTCTGCTCCCTCTTTAAGGACCCATGGAGAGATGTTGTCTGGTCCCACCGCCTTTGAGGTGTCAAGTTCGCATAGCAGCTTCTTCACCTCCTCCTTGGTTATATGTACCTCATCCAGCACTTGCTGGTGTGCCCCCCTGTTCTGATTTCTTGGAGTCCTACTGGTTTCCACTGTAAATACCTCTTTAAATCTTGTGTTGAGCTCCTGACATACCTCTCGGTCGTTTCTTGTGAATTCCCCATCACCCTTCCTCAGTCTGATTACCTGGTCCTTGACTGTTGTTTTCCTCCTGATGTGGCTGTACAACAGCTTCGGGTCAGTCTTTACTTTTGATGCTATGTCATTTTCATATTGTCTCTGAGCCTCCCTTCTTATCTGTGCATATTCGTTTCTGGCTCTTCGGCTGATTTCTTTATTTTCCTGAGTTCTCTGTCTTCTGTACCTTTTCCATTCTCTATTACACCTAGTTTTTGCCTCCCTACACCTTTGGGTGAACCAAGGACTCGTTCTGTTCTTCCCATTATTTCTGTTTCCCTTGGGAACAAACCTCTCCTCTGCCTCCTTGCATTTTGTTGCTACATAGTCCATCATTTCTTGTACTGGTTTTCCTGTCAGTTCCCTCTCCCACTGAATGTCTTGAAGGAAGTTCCTCATGCCTGAGTAGTTCCCCCTTTTGTAGTTTGGTTTTTCCCAGCCTATTCCTGCTACTCTCTCCACTTGGAGCTCAACTATGTAGTCGAAGCACAGAACCACATGATCACTAGCTCCCAGGGGCCTTTCATACATGATACCCTCGATGTCCGAACTACTCATGGTGAATACAAGGTCCAGCCTTGCTGGTTCATCCTCTCCTCTCTCTCTGGTAGTGTCTCTAACATGTTGATGCATGAGGTTCTCCAGTACCACATCCATCATCTTGGCTCTCCATGTTTCGGGACCCCCATGGGGCTCCAGGTTTTCCCAGTCAATCTCCTTGTGATTGAAATCACCCATAACTAGTAACTTTGCTCCCCCCATGTGTGCTCTCCTGGCCACCTCGGCTAGTGTGTTGATCATTGCTCTGTTGCTCTCATCGTATTCTTCTCTTGGCCTCCTGCAGTTCTGTGGTGGGTTGTACATTACTGCAATTATCACCTTATGTCCCTCAGACTGGATTGTTCCTACTAAGTAGTCCCTTTCGCCCATGCCATCCATTCCTTCCATTTTCTCAAAACCCCACTGGTTTTTAATGAGCAGTGCAACTCCTCCTCCCCCTCTCCTCCCTCTGTCTTTCCTGAAGATTTGATATCCGGATGGAAAGATTGAATCTGTTATTATTCTGGTGAGTTTTGTTTCTGTGAGTGCTATTATGTCTGGGGATGTCTCTTTGATTCTTTCGTGCCACTCCTCATACTTGTTTGTTATTCCATCTGCATTTGTATACCACACCTTCAACTTCTTTTCTAAGACTGTAGTCTGGGAAGTATATTGGGGTTGGGGAAGTGGGAGACCTGGTAAGGAACTATGGGTTGTTGCTGTGGGGGTGAAGTTTGTAATGTAGTGGGTGGGGGCATTGGATGTGGCATGGGTGTTTTGATTTAGAGTGTTTGGTTGCACTGGGGTTGACCTGGTTGGGAGGCTTCTATAGAAAGTTGTGAGGGAGGCTGTATTAGATCTTCTTCCTGGGTCTGGGATCTCCTGTCTGTCTTCTCCATCCCCTCTCTTTCCTCCTTTCGCCTTTGTACCATCTCTCTCAGTTTCTTCCTTTCTTCTTGTGTTCTGTCGCGGTCGAGATACACCCTCCTGTATGCCGTCATGTCCCTTAATCGTGCTTTCTCCTGCAGTATCCTGGTCCGAGTTGCTTCTGCCTTGAAGGTCACTCTCACTGGCCGGGTTCTTTTTTTTACAAACCCCCCTATTCTCCGAAAATTTTCCAGCTGGGTCATATCGTCTTCTCCTATTGCTTTCATGATGCTTTCAATTGCTTTTTTTTCCCCTTGTTTTCTTGCTTCATATGTTTCCCCTTCGACTTCCTGGAGCCCATACACAAAGACTGACCTCACCCTTTCATTCTCCCACTGCATATCCCTGTGTATCCCCTCATTTAATTTGGTTTCCTCCACTGCAGCTTTCCTTTCATCAGTTTCACTGGCTAATGTACTTGGGCTCAGTGGCCTGTCATTTTCCCTTCTCGGCTTTCCTTGGGCTCTGTTGTTGTCTGTTAGGGCCTCCACATAAAGCTTAGCTCTTTCATTTGCTACAGTCTCCTCTGATAGAGCATCTCCATGCAGTTGTGCCCCTTCTTTCCCTACAGTCCCCTTATTTGTGGCTGAGGTAGCAGTCTCTGATGTCAATCCCAAAATGTTCTTTAGTTCTTTATGCTGTTTCAGATTTTTCAGTTCCTCTTCTAAACTCTGTATCCTAGCTTCTGCTGTTTTGACATGCACCTCCCACTTCCTGCTTTCCATATCTATCCTCTCTTCCATTCTCATGCTAAGTTCTTCTAGTTTCTTTTCCCATTCATGATCCCTTTTTATGAGCTCTGCTGCCCAATCTTCCTTTGCATTTTCCTCCTCCTGTCCCTTGGTTTTTCTTGTTGCTCTCTGGCAACCCATTTTTGTTTTATCCTGATTGCCTCAGAGTGGGAAACCTATGTAGTTCTGTATGTTAGGTTAGTAGTGTGTGTGTCAGAGTGTGGGGGGGGGGAAGTAGTGG
>NC_091315.1:40724113-40796962 GCF_038502225.1 Cherax quadricarinatus
ACATCCTGTCTTTGTCCACCTTGTCTATTCTGCGCAGTATTTTGTATGTCGTTATCATGTCTCCCCTGACCCTCCTGGCCTCCAGTGTCATCAGTCCGATTTCCCTTAACCTTTCCTCGTACGACATTCCCTTGAGCTCTGGGACTAGCCTTGTTGCAAACCTTTGTACTTTCTCTAACTTCTTGACGTGCTTGACCAGGTGTGGGTTCCAGACTGGTGATGCATACTCCAGTATGGGCCTAACATACACAGTGTACAGTGTCTTGAACGATTCCTTATTAAGGTATCGGAACGCTATTCTCAGGTTTGCCAGGCGCCCGTATGCTGCAGCAGTTATTTGGTTGATGTGTGCCTCCCGTGATGTGCTCGGTGTTATGGTCACCCCAAGGTCTTTCTCCCTGAGTGAGGTCTGTAGTCTTTGTCCACCTAGCCTGTACTCTGTCTGCGGTCTTCTTTGCCCCTCCCCAATCTTCATGACTTTGCATTTGGCTGGATTAAATTCGAGAAGCCAGTTACTGGACCACATGTCCAGCCTGTCCAGGTCTCTTTGCAGTCCTGCCTCATCCTCGTCCGATTTAATTCTTCTCATCAACTTCACGTCATCTGCGAACAGGGACACTTCAGAGTCTATTCCTTCCATCATGTCGTTCACATATATCAAAAATAGCACTGGTCCTAGAACTGACCCCTGTGGGACCCCGCTCGTAACAGGCGCCCACTGTGATACCTCTTCACGTACCATGACTCGTTGCTACCTCCCTGTCAGGTATTCCCTTATCCATTGCAGTGCCCTCCCTTTTACATGCGCCTGATCCTCCAGCTTCTGCACTAATCTCTTGTGGGGAACTGTGTCAAAGGCCTTCCTGCAGTCTAGGAAAACGCAATCTACCCACCCCTCTCTCTCGTGTCTTACTTTTGTTACCTTGTCATAAAACTCCAGGAGGTTTGTGATACAGGATTTGCCTTCCATGAACCCATGCTGGTTTTCATTTATAATCTTGTTCCTTTCCAGGTGTTCGACCACTTTCCTCCTGATAATCTTCTCCATGACTTTGCACACAATACATGTCAGAGACATGTGTACTCACCTATTTATACTCACCTATTTGTGGTTGCAGGGGTCGAGTCACAGCTCCTGGCCCCGCCTCTTCGCTGATTGCTACTAGGTCCTCTCTCTCCCTGCCCCATGAGCTCTATCATACCTCGCCTTAAAACTATGTATGGTTCCCGCCTCCACTACGTCACTTTCTGGGCTATTCCATGGCCTGACCACTCTATGACTGAAGAAATACTTCCTAACATCCCTTTGATTCATCTGAGTCTTCAACTTCCAACTGTGACCTCTTGTGTCTGTGTCCCTTCTCTGGAACATCCCGTCTTTGTCCACCTTGTCTATTCCGCGCAGTATTTTATATGTCGTTATCATGTCTCCCCTGACCCTCCTGTCCTCCAGTGTCGTCAGGCCGATTTCCCTCAACCTTTCTTCGTAGGACAATCCCCGTAGCTCTGGGACTAGTCTTGTTGCAAACCTTTGCACTTTCTCTAATTTCTTGACATGCTTGACTAGGTGTGGATTCCAAACTGGTGCTGCATACTCCAGTATGGGCCTGACGTAAATGGTATACAGAGTCTTAAACGAATCCTTACTGAGGTATCGGAACACTAACCGTAGGTTTGCCAGGCGCCCGTTTGCTGCAGCAGTTATCTGATTGATGTGCGCCTCAGGAGATATGCTCGGTGTTATACCCACCCCCAGATCTTTTTCCTTGAGTGAGGTTTGCAGTCTTTGGCCATCTAAACTATATTGTGTCTGCAGTCTTCTTTGCCCTTCCCCAATCTTCATGACTTTGCATTTGGCAGGGTTAAATTCAAGGAGCCAGTTGCTGGACCAGGCTTGTAGCCTGTCCAGGTCTCTTTGTAGTCCTGCCTGATCCTCATCCGATTTGATTCTTCTCATTAACTTCGCATCATCTGCAAACAAGGACACTTCTGAGTCTATCCCTTCCGTTATGTCGTTCACATATACCAAGAACAGCACAGGTCCTAGGACTGACCCCTGTGGAACCCCGCTTGTCACAGGCGCCCACTCTGACACCTCGTCGCGTACCATAACTCGTTGTTGCCTCCCTGTCAGGTATTCTCTGATCCATTGCAGTGACTTTCCTGTTATGTGTGCCTGATCCTCTAGCTTTTGCAGTAACCTCTTGTGAGGAACTGTGTCGAAGGCCTTCTTGCAGTCCGAAAATATGCAGTCGATCCACCCCTCTCTCTCTTGTCTTACTTCTGTCACCTTGTCATAAAACTCTAGTAGGTTTGTGACACAGGATTTTCCTTCCCTGAAACCGTGCTGGTTGTCAATTATACACTTGTTTCTTTCCAGGTGCCCCACCACTCTCCTCCTGATGATCTTCTCCATGACCTTGCATACTATACACGTTAGTGATACAGGTCTGTAGTTTAGTGCCTCATGTCTGTCTCCCTTTTTAAAAATTGCGACTACATTTGCCATTTTCCATACCTCAGGGAGTTGCCCAGTTTCAAATGATGTGTTGAAGATCTTTGTTAATGGCTCACACAATATCTCTGCTCCCTCTTTAAGGACCCATGGAGAGATGTTGTCTGGTCCCACCGCCTTTGAGGTGTCAAGTTCGCATAGCAGCTTCTTCACCTCCTCCTTGGTTATATGTACCTCATCCAGCACTTGCTGGTGTGCCCCCCTGTTATGATTTCCTGGAGTCCTACTGGTTTCCACTGTAAATACCTCTTTAAATCTTGTGTTGAGCTCCTGACATACCTCTTGGTCGTTTCTTGTGAATTCCCCATCACCCTTCCTCAGTCTGATTACCTGGTCCTTGACTGTTGTTTTCCGCCTGATGTGGCTGTACAACAGCTTCGGGTCAGTCTTTACTTTTGATGCTATGTCATTTTCATATTGTCTCTGAGCCTCCCTTCTTATCTGTGCATATTCGTTTCTGGCTCTTCGGCTGATTTCTTTATTTTCCTGAGTTCTCTGTCTTCTGTACCTTTTCCATTGTCTAGTACACCTAGTTTTTGCCTCCCTACACCTTTGGGTGAACCAAGGACTCGTTCTGTTCTTCCCATTATTTCTGTTTCCCTTGGGAACAAACCTCTCCTCTGCCTCCTTGCATTTTGTTGCTACATAGTCCATCATTTCTTGTACTGGTTTTCCTGTCAGTTCCCTCTCCCACTGAATGTCTTGAAGGAAGTTCCTCATGCCTGAGTAATTCCCCCTTTTGTAGTTTGGTTTTTCCCAGCCTATTCCTGCTACTCTCTCCACTTGGAGCTCAACTATGTAGTCGAAGCACAGAACCACATGATCACTAGCTCCCAGGGGCCTTTCATACATGATACCCTCGATGTCCGAACTACTCATGGTGAATACAAGGTCCAGCCTTGCTGGTTCATCCTCTCCTCTCTCTCTGGTAGTGTCTCTAACATGTTGATGCATGAGGTTTTCCAGTACCACATCCATCATCTTGGCTCTCCATGTTTTGGGACCTCCATGGGGCTCCAGGTTTTCCCAGTCAATCTCCTTGTGATTGAAATCACCCATAACTAGTAACTTTGCTCCCCCCATGTGTGCTCTCCTGGCCACCTCGGCTAGTGTGTCGATCATTGCTTCATTGCTCTGTTGCTCTCATCGTATTCTTCTCTTGGCCTCCTGCAGTTCTGTGGTGGGTTGTACATTACTGCAATTATCACCTTATGTCCCTCAGACTGGATTGTTCCTACTAAGTAGTCCCTTTCGCCCATGCCATCCATTCCTTCCATTTTCTCAAAATCCCACTGGTTTTTAATGAGCAGTGCAACTCCTCCTCCCCCTCTCCTCCCTCTGTCTTTCCCGAGGATTTGGTATCCGGATGGAAAGATTGAATCTGTTATTATTCTGGTGAGTTTTGTTTCTGTGAGTGCTATTATGTCTGGGGATGTCTCTTTGATTCTTTTGTGCCATTCCTCATACTTGTTTGTTATTCCATCTGCATTTGTATACCACACCTTCAACTTCTTTTCTAAGACTGTGGTCTGGGAGGTATATTGGGGTTGGGGAAGCGGGAGACCTGGTAAGGAACTATGGGTTGTTGCTGTGGGGGTGGAGTTTGTAATGTAGTGGGTGGGGGCATTGGATGTGGCATGGGTGTTTTGATTTAGAGTGTTTGGTTGCACTGGGGTTGACCTGGTTGGGAGGCTTCTATAGGAAGTTGTGAGGGAGGCTGTATTTGAACTTCTTCCTGGGTCTGGGATCTCCTGTCTGTCTTCTCCATCCCCTCTCTTTCCTCCTTTCGCCTTTGTACCATTTCTCTCAGTTTCTGCCTTTCTTCTTGTGTTCTGTCGTGGTCGAGATACACCTTCCTGTATGCCGGCATGTCCCTTAATCGTGCTTTCTCCTGCAGGATCCTGTTCTGAGTCGCTTCTGCCTTGAAGGTCACTTTCACTGGCCGGGTTCTTTTTTTTACAAACCCCCCTATTCTCCGAAAATTTTCCAGCTGGGTCATGTCGTCTTCTCCTATTGCTTTCATGATGCTTTCAATTGCTTTCGTGTGTGTGTGTGTGTGTGCTGTGCATGTGTGTGTGTGTGTGTGAATGAAATATAATCTAGAGTTAATTTTGACCTGGTCAGTTTGTTTCTTCACAAACAGACCACTGCCAACCTTCCGAGTAGATGCTGATAAAGGTTTCAACTTCTCTAACCCAGATGAAGCTTTTGTTTGCCAGAAAAAGAACCACTTCCAAGTCACTGTTCATGTCCAGGTCAGTACCTTCCAGGTTACCCTCTCATGTCTAGTTCACTCTCTTTTAAGTCATCATGCTTGTTCATGTTGGTACAATACCCTGTAAGTCACCATCTGGGTAATCATCCATATATAGACTCAATATTTTTCAACTTTGCTAGAATACTCATCTCTAGGTTTTGTGGTATCCAAGTCTATCCATATTATATTCGTGGGCAAGTCCTGAACGGTAAAGGTAATATAACACCAGGGAAATAACATGGGTGGGGGTAATTAGGATTGATCTTAGGAGGAGAAGGCTAGGTCCAGTTCTTTGAATTAGGCATCCTTGAACTGGATGTATCCAGTTCAAGGCATCCGCCTTGAACTGTCTGCATCCAGCAACAAACAGCCATGCTACTATATTTAAATATCACTTTGAAGGTAATTAAATCCTTGACTTTGTAGAAGTTAATTTCTATTACTCTGCAAAGTTACACATGTCGCAAATCTCACCTGAGGACAGCTGTTTGGACCTGGTCCTGATTTCAGAATAATACTACTAAAGTATAATGTGTAATGATACACTGAAGTGGCAGTGTTTCATTCTAGAGATAAGTGATGCTAAGCCAAATTTAGATTATGTAAAACATACATTTTTGAACAATATATTCAAACTAAGTTCCCAGTTCCTATGATGAAGGAATGACTTCATTGAACTTGACAACTAGTTAACAAACTGGGAAATGCTATCCATTATACTGAAATGTAATCTAGTGAGATGCAACTTGTATCACAGTTACTGTAGTGGGATCATTATCTTTCTACCATCATAGAAGAAAAGCATCTTTGGTGTAATATTTCATCAATCATTAAGTCAGTGATGCATGTAGGAATATCAGTGAAAAGAGCTAACCATAGTCTAGGAATAATCAAGCATATTGAATATGAGGACAAAAAACTGTCATCTTGACTACTGTGTTCAAGCATGAGCTGACACCTACTCTAGGATATTATTGGTGAAGTATTATCAGTATTATTGGAAAAAATGCTAAATACAGGTAATACAAAAGACTAAAAATAGTACATAAAATGTTAGATTAATATTATATCTGGATATGAAAGCCCTGGGGGTCTAGAAATTGCACCTTTTATTTTAGTACATATAAACCTAAGTTTGGTATCTGTGAACTCATCACCCATGAACTTCTTGCCAAGTGCATTCATTGTGGGTACTGCATTGTTTAAATGCATGATATTAATCTTTTAACTGGGAAAACCATCTAAATATTAATTTTGTTGTAGTCTGAATTTGTTAAAATTAATGCCTGTATGGGTTCACAACTAAATTTACACAATATCTATTATACTTCATGTGTCTTGTAATCAAATATCAACTTTCTTTTGAATCCTCCAATCACATATTGTAAATTCTTATTTATACGTGTGTAGGTCCTCCAATCAACTAAATAGTTGCTGTGTTGGTTTTCCTATCTCAGAACAGTTGGTGTATGGAATTCTCTATTACAAAAACCACTTTGAATTTAAAACATAGGTGTACCTATGGATAGTGTCATAGGCTCTTTGTGGTTCCTCATCTATGTCAGTGACCTTTCTGATGCATCTCAGGAGCTTAAATGAATTCTGTTTGCAGATGACATCACTGACATCACTTTTCATATATCAAGTGCAGATTCCATTGAGCTTATAAAGATGTCTACCTGGATGACAACAAATTCACGCTCAATGTAGATAAGATATTCTACATGATGTTTAAGATCAGAGCCAAAAATATTTCATTAAACATTAAGATATATAATACATGTATTGAAAGGAAAGATGTGGGGGGAAATTTCTAGGTATACACCCTCACAGGAAACTAAAATTTAATACACACATTTAGCATGTTTCTAAGAAAATTTCCAGAAATACTGGCATTCTCAGAAATACAGCATGTACTGCAAACATCATTACTCACCCTCTACTATGCACCTCACCCATGGCATGTATGCAAGGTATCTGCAATGGTGAATCACCTTAAATCTGTCATAACACAGCAGAAATCTACTGTGAGAATAATTACTTAATCTTGTCCTAGGTAACACACACCCCTGCTATTCCAAAGTTTAAATTTACACGTTATACAAAGCATTCAAACATTCTGTTGTGCATACTTTATGTACAGGACAAAAATTCATACCCAGACCTAAAACTCTTCCTAGAAAACTGCAGTAGAATACATTGCCATAATAATAATAATATTAATAATAATATCTATTTCTACAAGTACATGTACAAGGTATACAGGCTTAGCTGACATCAGTGACATACTACTTTATAGAAAGCCACTTGTTATGCAGAGCATTTCAGGCAAATTAAGTCAATTTTGTCTCAGGATGTGACCCACACCAGTCAACTAACACCTAGGTTACCATTTTACTGATGGGTGAACAGGGACAGCAGGTGTCTTATGAAAACAATGTTTTCCAGCTATACCGGGGGATCAATCCTCGAACCTCAGTGTGTGAGATGAGTGCACTAACGATTGAGCTATGAGACACATTGCACGTGTTTAACTCACCCTAACTTGGAATTCCATGTTCATGAAAGGCCCAAAATTATGGAACTCGCTTTCAGAAGATTCTAAAACACCTCTATCTGCCTACTGCTTCAAGAATATTGTGTAAAAATATCCCTTAATCTAATGAAATACACCTTCCTGTCCAGTTGTCAGCTTGCAGTCATATGTACAATCATTATCTCTACCATCTCTTATCCTTTATGCTGCTCTTGTGAAGAGAATCTTATACATATGTACTCTAAAAAAAAAAATTGTCATAATCTTTTCTCAGACTAACCTTACTTAGTCAACTGTTGTATGTCATTTTTAAACTAATCCCTAACTATGATATTGTGTATAAAATTATCCATGTTGATTTGTCACATAAAGCCTAATTATATATGTTAGAACTATAATTAAATAACTTTTAAGGCCTAGAATTAGTGTGCCCATAATACTGTACATAATGCACTTTTCTTAGAATATGTAATAAATGTTTTCCTAAATCTGTAACCAACCTGTAACCATACAAAATGTAAAACCATTCAATGTAATCTTTGTTATTTAATTAAGACAATAAGCATCTTTATCTTTTCTTAGTAGCAGAATAGATTGTGTTAGCTTTTCTATCATTGAAGTTCACATGTGCCTCTCCTGACAGGCATCTGGTGAGCCTGTGTTTGTGAAGAGTCCAGAGGGCCTGCAGAAGGTGGACCGCTTTTTTGTGCACTTCTTTGGTGTCAAAACTGAGTCACCGTCGCAAGTAATACGTGTGGAGCAGAGTCAAAGTGACAGAAGCAAGAAGGCCTTTCACCCTGTACAGTAGGTGTCTGCTTTAACATAAAAATTGTTAAGATGCAAAATGAATCAAATTTAGGGGTAGCAGTAATGTTGAAGGATCAGTTATGGAAGGAGAAAAGAGAATATGAATGTGTAAATTCAAGGATTATGTGGATTAAAGTAAAGGTTGGATGCGAAAAGTGGGTCATAATAAGCGTGTATGCACCTGGAGAAGAGAGGAATGTAGAGAGGGAGAGATTTTGGGAGATGTTAAGTGAATGTATAGGAACCTTTGAACCAAGTGAGAGAGTAATTGTGGTAGGGGACCTGAATGCTAAAGTAGGAGAAACTTTTAGAGAGGGTGTGGTAGGTAAGTTTGGGGTGCCAGGTGTAAATGATAATGGGAACCCTTTGATTGAACTTTGCATAGAAAGGGGTTTAGTTATAGGTAATACATATTTTAAGAAAAAGAGGATAAATAAGTATACAAGATATGATGTAGGGCGAAATGACAGTAGTTTGCTGGATTATGTATTGGTAGATCAAAGACTGTTGAGTAGACCAGGATGTACATGTTTATAGAGGGGCCACAGATATATCAGATCACTTTTTAGTTGTAGCTACACCGAGAGTAAAAGGTAGATGGGATACAAGGAGAATAGAAGCATCAGGGAAGAGAGAGGTGAAGGTTTATAAACTAAAAGAGGAGGCAGTTAGGATAAGATATAAACAGCTATTGGAGGATAGATGGGCTAATGAGAGCATAGGCAATGGGGTCGAAGAGGTATGGGATAGGTTTAAAAATGTAGTGTTAGAGTGTTCAGCAGAAGTTAGTGGTTACAGGAAAGTGGGTGCGAGAGGGAAGAGGAGCGATTGGTGGAATGATGATGTAAAGAGAGTAGTAAGGGAGAAAAAGTTAGCATATGAGAAGTTTTTACAAAGTAGAAGTGATGCAAGGAGGGAAGAGTATATGGAGAAAAAGAGAGAGGTTAAGAGAGTGGTGAAGCAATGTAAAAAGAGAGCAAATGAGAGAGTGGGTGAGATGTTATCAACAAATTTTGTTGAAAATAAGAAAAAGTTTTGGAGTGAGATTAACAAGTTAAGGAAGCCTAGAGAACAAATGGATTTGTCAGTTAAAACTAGGAGAGGAGAATTATTAAATGGAGAGTTAGAGGTATTGGGAAGATGGAAGGAATATTTTGAGGAATTGTTAAATGTTGATGAAGATAGGGAAGCTGTGATTTCGTGTATAGGGCAAGGAAGAATAACATCTTGTAGGAGTGAGGAAGAGCCAGTTGTGAGTGTGGGGGAAGTTCGTGAGGCAGTAGGTAAAATGAAAGGGGGTAAGGCAGCCGGGATTGATGGGATAAAGATAGAAATGTTAAAAGCAGGTGGGGATATAATTTTGGAGTGGTTGGTGCTATTATTTAATAAATGTATGGAAGAGGGTAAGGTACCTAGGGATTGGCAGAGAGCATGCATAGTTCCTTTGTATAAAGGCAAAGGGGACAAAAGAGAGTGCAAAAATTATAGGGGGATAAGTCTGTTGAGTATACCTGCTGAGTATACCTGTTGAGTATACCTGTGTATGGTAGAGTTATTATTGAAAGAATTAAGAGTAAGACGGAGAATAGGATAGCAGACGAACAAGGAGGCTTTAGGAAAGGTAGGGGGTGTGTGGACCAGGTGTTTACAGTGAAACATATAAGTGAACAGTATTTAGATAAAGCTAAAGAGGTTTTTGTGGCATTTATGGATTTGGAAAAGGCGTATGACAGGGTGGATAGGGGGGCAATGTGGCAGATGTTGCAGGTGTATGGTGTAGGAGGTAGGTTACTGAAAGCAGTGAAGAGTTTTTACGAGGATAGTGAGGCTCAAGTTAGAGTATGTAGGAAAGAGGGAGTTTATTTCCCAGTAAAAGTAGGCCTTAGACAAGGATGTGTGATGTCACCGTGGTTGTTTAATACATTTATAGATGGGGTTGTAAGAGAAGTAAATGCGAGGGTCTTGGCAAGAGGCATGGAGTTAAAAGATAAAGAATCACACATAAAGTGGGAGTTGTCACAGTTGCTCTTTGCTGATGACACTGTGCTCTTGGGAGATTCTGAAGAGAAGTTGCAGAGGTTGGTGGATGAATTTGGTAGGGTATGCAAAAGAAGAAAATTAAAAGTGAATACAGGATAGTAGGTTATGAGGATAACAAAAAGATTAGGTGATGAAAGATTGGATATCAGATTGGAGGGAGAGAGTATGGAGGAGGTGAATGTATTCAGATATTTGGGAGTGGACGTGTCAGCGGATGGGTCTATGAAAGATGAGGTGAATCATAGAATTGATGAGGGGGAAAGAGTGAGTGGTGCACTTAGGAGTCTGTGGAGACAAAGAACTTTGTCCTTGGAGGCAAAGAGGGGAATGTATGAGAGTATAGTTTTACCAACGCTCTTATATGGGTGTGAAGCATGGGTGATGAATGTTGCAGCGAGGAGAAGGCTGGAGGCAGTGGAGATGTCATGTCTGAGGGCAATGTGTGGTGTGAATATAATGCAGAGAATTCGTAGTTTGGAAGTTAGGAGGAGATGCAGGGTTACCAAAACTGTTGTCCAGAGGGCTGAGGAAGGGTTGTTGAGGTGGTTTGGACATGTAGAGAGAATGGAGCGAAACAGAATGACTTCAAGAGTGTATCAGTCTGTAGTGGAAGGAAGGCGGGGTAGGGGTCGGCCTAGGAAAGGTTGGAGGGAGGGGGTAAAGGAGGTTTTGTGTGCGAGGGGCTTGGACTTCCAGCGGGCATGCGTGAGCGTGTTTGATAGGACTTGAGTCCTGGAGATGGGAAGTACAGTGCCTGCACTCTGAAGGAGGGGTGTTAATGTTGCAGTTTAAACTGTAGTGTAAAGCACCCTTCTGGCAAGACAGTGATGGAGTGAATGATGGTGAAAGTTTTTCTTTTTCGGGCCACCCTGCCTTGGTGGGAATCGGCCAGTGTGTTAATAATAATAATAATTAGAGTAATGCCTTCTCAATGATTTCATAAGTTAATCTACATTAGAACATAAGAAAGAAGGACACTGAAACAGGCCTACTGACCCATGTACGGTAGTTAAATGAAGTGAGGTAGGAGATGCTTTTCAATGGCACTTTATCTTTCATCTGCCTTTGAATTTATTTTCTTATCTGTTCTGTGCTACTTGCCAAGAGTAAGAAGTTCTGGAATGTACTTCCCTCTGGTACACAAGGGGTTATAGAGAGTAAATTTCCTAGAGATTCTAGTGAATTTAGAATTCATGAATAATACTGAATAGTGTCTTTAACCCTTTGAGGGTCGACAGGCCCTCTCCGAGACTCATTCTCAGGGTCGGCCAAATTTAAAAAAAAAAAATAATTTTTTCTTAGGAAAATATAGAGAATATTTTCCCTATCATAATGACACCAAAAGTATGAAATTTTATGGAAAACTTACGGAATTATGCTCTCGCGAAGTTAGCGGTCTCGGCGATGTTTACTCATCGGCAATTTTGCCCACTTTGAGCCTCATTTTCGGCCAATTCCACTGTACTAGTTGACAAAAAACATGAATATTTTGCTAGAACTCCATTTTTTTTCTATCGAATGAGTGCAAGAAACCACCCATTTACCAATTTCAACTATCCAGTACAGTGGTCAGAATTTAGCAATTTTGCCAATTTCACACAAATTTCAAAAGATGCCAATTTCCGAATAGGGTCCAGAATAAACAAGAAAGACATTCCTGGCACTAAAATGACATTTCCTCTGTTCATTAGTCACGTCTCAAGGCCCCTCTTACATTCTTTTGCTTTCCACTTTGAATTTTTATTCTCACAAAAAATAGAAGATTTACTGTTATGCAGACTACTGCATTAGTGTAAAAAATGGTATAAATAATATTGGCGCACTTGCAAAAGAATATTAGACTCACCAGTTGACGTGTATTGGACGCTTGGCATGATTTGTTTACTTTTGAACTTTGGTAAAAATTGAACATTTCTGCTACTTTGAGCTCAATTTCAAGGTACTTTTCATTGTAAAACCAGTCAAAATCATCTCAATTTCTGTAATATGCCTTCCATTCTATAAAATGAGACCAAGAAACTAGAATACAACAATAAATACCGTATGAAAATACAGTGCAAAGTCGCTGTTTTATTCCAAAAAAACGGTCAGTTTTTTTTTTCTCATTATGCACTGTGTGCTGCAGGATTTTTTTTATACTGTGCACACTGACCACATAGACCCATTCTTTCATATGTAGGCCTACGAGCTTTCTCCCACTAGATTTGAGGGCGCTAGAATTTAGGCATACTAGTACATCAAAAACCTTGGGTCGTAAGCCGTACTAGTACGGCCGAAACCCTCAAAGGGTTAATCAGTTTTGTTGTAGATTCGGGCACTTTTTGTGTTTCAAAGGCCATATCTAAATATAGCTCTAATCTGATTTATTACTGATGTTCATAAGTTTAGGCTCATATACCAACACTAAGAAAAAAATGAGCACCACAAAAAACCTGAATAATCAAAGCTAGTCATGGTTGGCTTTTCTGTAAAAACACTGAATACAGTAATTGAAGCATGCAAATCAGGAATCGCATGTATTCGTGGGATAGTTTTTGTACTGAAATATACATTGTAATGAACATCCTTTAAGTGTACGGGAGTGTATATTTTTCTCCTCTTTCTCACCACAGAGTTGACCTGAAGAACGATCAAATGAGCAAGATCACAGTAGGCCGTCTACATTTTTCTGAAACCACCAGCAACAATATGCGCAAAAAGGGCAAGCCAAACCCAGACCAACGATACTTCTATCTAGTAGTGGCACTCAAAGCTCACTGCGGAGACAATGCATATCCCATTGCTGCCCATGCCTCAGAGAAGATCATTGTTAGAGTGAGTGCCCACCCTAATTATGATTACCAGTTTGTCATTACAGGAATGGGGCTACGCTCTTAGTGCCACATCTACATTGTTCAGTTTATTTTATTTTGTTTTTGGATGTACACATAAATCATCTATATCTATTTTTTTGTTTAATTTTATGATTTTGCCATGGTATGGGTAGGGTTAGAACTCACAGTAAATTGTGAAATTCCTTGCATTGTCTGAACACCAATGCAAAGTATTCATCTTTTTCTTGAAGTCTGTTTCTTTGGCCAATGTCATTTCTTAAGTTGGTGAAGTTAAAGTTCCTCCAGTTACATACAGTATAGGTGTCCCATGCTTTATTGCAGTAGATGCAGGAAATATTCTGCATAAGAATCTTAGTTCATTTTGCAAGCTGTAATAATCACATATATTAATATTGGCAGTTTGGAGGGATATGTTGTGTATCTTTATATGTGTATGCTTCTAGACTGTTGTACTCTGAGCACCTCTGCAAAAACAGTGATAATGTGCGAGTGTGGTGAAAGTGTTGAATGATGATGAAAGTATTTTCTTTTTGGGGATTTTCTTTCTTTTTTGGGTCACCCTGCCTTGGTGGGAGACGGCCGACTTGTTGAAAAAAAAAAAAAAATTAATATATACCACATACAAATTTATCAATGGAAATGGGATGTTATATAAAAGTGAATTTGCACTGAGCCCATATAAAGCAAGGGAAACCTTGCTCTTTATGGGCCGTTTTGTGGTATTTCCTTGAAAAGTGGCAAAGAAGGTTTTGTGTTCTAGGGGCTTGGATATATAGCAGGCATGTATGAGTGTGTTAGATAGGAGTGAGTGGGGATGAGTGGTTTTTTGGGACTTGACAAGCTGCTGGAGCATGAGCAAGGTAATATTTTGTGAAGAGATTTAGGGAAACCAGTTAGCCAGACTTGAGTCCTGGAGGTGGGAAGTATAGTGCCTGCACTCTAAAGGAGGGGTTAGGGATATTTGCTGTTTAGAGTGACTTCCAAACTGTCATATCTGTGTACCTCTGGCAAGATAGTGATAGTGTGAATGATGGTGAAACTTTGTTTTTGGTCACCCTGCCTCAGTGGGAAATGGCCAGTGTGTTAAAAACACTAGGTTGCATGAATCAACCAGTTTTTGGTTTATATTTTCACCTTTTTTCTGATTTACATAATATCGTAATTTGTATTATTATTATTATTATAATCAAGGGGGAAGCGCTAAACCCGGAGGATTATACAGCGCCTAGGGGGGGATGTGGAAGGCACTCAGGCTTAATTTGGGGAACTGGAGCACAGATCCAATTCCCTAAATCAAGAGCCCCTCACCAACATCAAGGAACCTTCCTGGAGGGGATCGTAATTTGTAGTACTGTACACGAATGACCCTTTTGAAATTCCCCATAATATTTAATTGTATAAATCTATTTTGCAATATTTTCCTCATGGAGATAATTTGTAATGCTGAATCATGCATTTGCAGTCACCATAGATATGATTGTATTATTCCTGTACCTTCTTTTGATTTATTAATATTATATTTCTTCCAAAAATAAAGTAAATTTTCCTCCAACTGAAACTGTTACTTAATTCTTTTTCTCATTCAGTCTTATGTTTTGGAACCACCTAAATTATATATAATGTATCCAGTACCCATTTTCCTCAGGCATCAAATCCGGGTCAATTTGAAAGTGATGTGGAGTACACATTTCAACGAGGAACATACCCCGAGTCCATATACCACATGGGCCGTGTGGGAATTAATACAGATCGACCTGATGAGGCACTGGTGATTCATGGTAATGTCAAGATAACAGGACAGTTGCTACAGCCATCAGATAAACGTGCAAAGAAGGATGTAGCTGAGGTAAGCATGGCATGTACTCAAGACTACACAAAAGGGTCATTAACCTATACACTGTAACATGTACATGGCCAGTCAAGGATACTATAATTTATAAAATAGAAATTAGAGTAAATTCTTAGTATATATACAGATTGGGAGACATAAATAGTCTAGTAGATAACTAGTAAACATAATAACTAAAGTGGAAGCCTGGTCTCAGGTCAGTTGGTGGGAGGGAGTAGGAGATCCCTTGAAATCCGTCACAGGTAAAGTCATGCCAAAGCAAATATATGGGCAAGATGAAGCTGCCCAGGCCATTAAGGAAATAATAACATCTCTTCAGACACAAATCCAAACACAATTTAAGGACCTCAACACCAAATAAACATAAGCAGTCATCAAACAAATAGATGCGATGGAGTTGTCTTGCTGAATAAGCAGAATTGACAATTTATTCTTATAAATCAATATATATTGTAAAGTATTTAACTTTACACATACGAGAGTAATTAGTTTTTAAGTAAATAATTTAAATTTAAATTTGCATAACATTTGTGAGCATTAGTTTTAGGTGTAGCTAGCAGCAGATACTTGACTGACTATGTCATCAACCAGTAGACCTACTGTAAGGCTGCATCATGATCCCCTGATGAGGTCATCAACCAGTAGACCTACTATGAGACTGCATCATGATCCCCTGATGAAGTCATCCTCCAGTAGACAACCATCATGATCCCATGATGAGGTCATCAACCAGTAGACCTACTGTAAGACTGCATCATGATCCCCTGATGAGGTCATCAGCCAGTAGACCTACTGTAAGACTGCATCATGATCCCCTGATGAGGTCATCAACCCCTGAGTCATCAGACCTACTGTAAGACTGCATCATGATCCCCTGATTAGGTCATCAACCAGTAGACCTACTGTAAGACTGCATCATGATCCCCTGATGAGGTCATTAACCAGTAGACCTACTGTAAGACTGCATCATGATCCCCTGATGAAGTCATCAACCAGTAGACAACCATCATGATCCCCTGATGAGGTCATCAACCAGTAGACCTACTGTAAGACTGCATCATGATCCCCTGATGAGGTCATCAACCAGTAGACAACCATCATGATCCCCTGATTAGGTCATCAACCAGTAGACCTACTGTAAGACTGCATCATGATCCCCTGATGAGGTCATTAACCAGTAGACCTACTGTAAGACTGCATCATGATCCCCTGATGAGGTCATTAACCAGTAGACAACCATCATGATCCCCTGATGAGGTCATTAACCAGTAGACCTACTGTAAGACTGCATCATGATCCCCTAATGAGGTCATCAACCAGTAGACCTACTGTAAGACTGCATCATGATCCCCTGATGAAGTCATCAACCAGTAGACAACCATCATGATCCCCTGATTAGGTCATCAACCAGTAGACCTACTGTAAGACTGCATCATGATCCCCTGATGAGGTCATTAACCAGTAGACCTACTGTAAGACTGCATCATGATCCCCTGATGAGGCCATTAACCAGTAGACCTACTGTAAGACTGCATCATGATCCCCTGATGAGGCCATTAACCAGTAGACCTACTGTAAGACTGCATCATGATCCCCTGATGAAGTCATCAGCCAGTAGACAACTATCATGATCCCCTGATGAGGCCATTAACCAGTAGACCTACTGTAAGACTGCATCATGATCCCCTGATGAAGTCATCAACCAGTAGACAACTATCATGATCCCCTGATGAGGTCATCAACCAGTAGACCTACTGTAAGACTGCATCATGATCCCCTGATGAGGTCATTAACCAGTAGACCTACTGTAAGACTGCATCATGATCCCCTGATGAAGTCATCAACCAGTAGACAACCATCATGATCCCTTGATGAGGTCATCAACCAGTAGACCTACTGTAAGACTGCACCATGATCCCCTGATGAGGTCATCAGCCAGTAGACCTACTGTAAGACTGCATCATGATCCCCTGATGAGGTCATCAGCCAGTAGACCTACTGTAAGACTGCATCATGATCCCCTGATGAGGTCATTAACCAGTAGACCTACTGTAAGACTGCATCATGATCCCCTGATGAAGTCATCAACCAGTAGACAACCATCATGATCCCCTGATGAGGTCATCAACCAGTAGACCTACTGTAAGGCTGCATCATGATCCCCTGATGAGGTCATCAACCAGTAGACCTACTATGAGACTGCATCATGATCCCCTGATGAAGTCATCCTCCAGTAGACAACCATCATGATCCCATGATGAGGTCATCAACCAGTAGACCTACTGTAAGACTGCATCATGATCCCCTGATGAGGTCATCAACCAGTAGACCTACTATGAGACTGCATCATGATCCCCTGATGAAGTCATCCTCCAGTAGACAACCATCATGATCCCATGATGAGGTCATCAACCAGTAGACCTACTGTAAGACTGCATCATGATCCCCTGATGAGGTCATCAGCCAGTAGACCTACTGTAAGACTGCATCATGATCCCCTGATGAGGTCATCAACCAGTAGACCTGCTGTAAGACTGCATCATGATCCCCTGATGAGGTCATTAACCAGTAGACCTACTGTAAGACTGCATCATGATCCCCTGATGAGGTCATTAACCAGTAGACCTACTGTAAGACTGCATCATGATCCCCTGATGAAGTCATCAACCAGTAGACAACCATCATGATCCCCTGATGAGGTCATCAACCAGTAGACCTACTGTAAGACTGCATCATGATCCCCTGATGAGGTCATCAACCAGTAGACAACCATCATGATCCCCTGATTAGGTCATCAACCAGTAGACCTACTGTAAGACTGCATCATGATCCCCTGATGAGGTCATTAACCAGTAGACCTACTGTAAGACTGCATCATGATCCCCTGATGAGGTCATTAACCAGTAGACAACCATCATGATCCCCTGATGAGGTCATTAACCAGTAGACCTACTGTAAGACTGCATCATGATCCCCTAATGAGGTCATCAACCAGTAGACCTACTGTAAGACTGCATCATGATCCCCTGATGAAGTCATCAACCAGTAGACAACCATCATGATCCCCTGATTAGGTCATCAACCAGTAGACCTACTGTAAGACTGCATCATGATCCCCTGATGAGGTCATTAACCAGTAGACCTACTGTAAGACTGCATCATGATCCCCTGATGAGGCCATTAACCAGTAGACCTACTGTAAGACTGCATCATGATCCCCTGATGAGGCCATTAACCAGTAGACCTACTGTAAGACTGCATCATGATCCCCTGATGAAGTCATCAGCCAGTAGACAACTATCATGATCCCCTGATGAGGCCATTAACCAGTAGACCTACTGTAAGACTGCATCATGATCCCCTGATGAAGTCATCAACCAGTAGACAACTATCATGATCCCCTGATGAGGTCATCAACCAGTAGACCTACTGTAAGACTGCATCATGATCCCCTGATGAGGTCATTAACCAGTAGACCTACTGTAAGACTGCATCATGATCCCCTGATGAAGTCATCAACCAGTAGACAACCATCATGATCCCTTGATGAGGTCATCAACCAGTAGACCTACTGTAAGACTGCACCATGATCCCCTGATGAGGTCATCAGCCAGTAGACCTACTGTAAGACTGCATCATGATCCCCTGATGAGGTCATCAGCCAGTAGACCTACTGTAAGACTGCATCATGATCCCCTGATGAGGTCATTAACCAGTAGACCTACTGTAAGACTGCATCATGATCCCCTGATGAAGTCATCAACCAGTAGACAACCATCATGATCCCCTGATGAGGTCATCAACCAGTAGACCTACTGTAAGACTGCATCATGATCCCCTGATGAGGTAATTAACCAGTAAACCTACTGTAAGACTGCATCATGATCCCCTGATGAGGTCATCAACCAGTAGACCTACTGTAAGACTGCATCATGATCCCTTGATGAGGTCATCAACCAGTAGACCTACTGTAAGACTGCATCATGATCCCTTGATGAGGTCATCAACCAGTAGACCTACTGTAAGACTGCATCATGATCCCTTGATGAGGTCATCAACCAGTAGACCTACTGTAAGACTGCATCATGATCCCCTGATGAGGTAATTAACCAGTAAACCTACTGTAAGACTGCATCATGATCCCCTGATGAGGTCATCAACCAGTAGACAACCATCATGATCCCTTGATGAGGTCATCAACCAGTAGACCTACTGTAAGACTGCATCATGATCCCCAGAGCCATCACTTGCTGGAGTACATGCACATGTAGTAGGAAGAATGATGAAACAAATAATTACAAGTTATGTATTCTTCTGCAAATGAATACAGTTGTAGATGATAATATCATGCCAATTATGACATAAAATATTTTAGAAGTGATGTACTCTTATATAGAAATCAGTGTGATCAAAACGAGGGATAACAGAAGCAAGATTAATGAGACATTATATTATGTTTCAGGTGGACACAAAGGAGCAGCTGAAGAATGTACAAAATCTTAGAGTAGTAAAATATGCCTATAGAGAAGAGTTTGCAGAACAAGCTGGCATGAAAGGTGATGATATCTATGACACTGGTGTCATAGCGCAAGAGGTTCGTATTTGCTGCTAACATTGTCTAACTGTTTAGTAGGTTGCATATGTAAATACTGGTGTTTCTGGAACAATGTTTTGGAACATTGTTAAAATTTCCCTTCCAAAAATTATAATAACCAAAACTAAGTGCTAAACCCACATGGGTCTTGCAGCACTGTCCCTTCCAAAACATATACAAAATTATTCTTTGATAACTTTGGTTATTGTGCTGTTGTATCATAATGACAATACAGTGGACCCCTGCCTTACGATGTTAATCCGTTCCTGAGAGCTCATCGTAAGCTGAAATTATCGTTAGCCGAATTAGTTTTCCCCATAAGAAATAATGGAAATCAAATTAATCTGTTCCTGACACCCCAAAATATGAAAAAAAAAAATTTTTTACCACATGAAATATTAATTTTAATGCATACAAACTGAAGAAGACATGCACAATTACTACTCTACTAAGAATAGAATACATGACACTTACCTTTATTGAATATCTGGTGATGATTGATGGGATGGGAGGAGGGGAGAGTGTGGAAGTTATTGTTTAGAAGGGGAATCCCCTTCCATTAGGACTTGAGGCAGCAAGTCCTTTTCCGGGGTTACTTCCCTTCTTTTAATGCCACTAGGACCAGCTTGAGACTCACTGAACCTCTGTCGCACAACAAATCTGTCCATAGAGCTCTGTACTTCCCATTCCTTTAAGATTTTCCTAAAATGGGCCATAACATTGTCATTGTACAGGTTGCCAACACGACTTGTAGTAGCTGTGTCAGGGTGATTTTCATCCGTAAAGGTTTGCAGTTCAACCCACTTTGCACACATTTCCGTAATCTCTTTTTTCAATTCCATACTAATTCTTGCCCTTTTTACCACAGGGATGGCACTAGAACCTTTCTTGGGGTCCATGGTGACTTATTTTGCAGTTACAAGCACTAAAAACACTGGGATAATGTGAAATGTACCGAATGTATGCGTAGATGCAACTGCACTGGCGGGCTTGTAAACACTGGCGCTGAGGCCACACGTGGGACTCGTCCCGGACTAATCACGTAAGGCGAGTTTTTTATCGTGAGGCGAGGCAAAATTTTTGCGTTCAAATGCTTTATATGGCGGATTTAACGTAACGCGATGCGTTCGTAAGGCGGGGGTCCACTGTTTATATGAAACTGAGAGCAAGGGGCTGATAACCCCTTCTCCTATATAAATTGTCAAATTTAAAAAGAAAATCTTTTGTTTTTCTTTTTGGGACACCCTACCTCGGTGGGATATGGTCGGTATGTTAAAAAAAAAATGAAACTTTGTACTTGTGACTTGCTTCCTTCAGTTAGGAATTTATTTTTATAGGTAAAAGAGGTCATACCAGATGCAGTGAAAACTACTGGCGACATAACACTTTCAAACGGAGAAAAAATTGAAAACTTTCTCCTGGTAAACAAGGTAAAAGTATTTTATTCTAAATTCGTACAGTCCTCCAATGTCACTTTCACCTTGAAAAGCACTTTAATTTGTCATTCCTGATAGAACTGATCTTATAGATTTACCTGTGTTTAAATATGCATTGAGGCAGTACATGGTTCATGTTACATTACCTAAGGAGTAGAGAAATACAAAAATATATAGATGTCAGAATAACATTTAAAAAAAATTGTAAGTACGTACAGTATAAGAGAAAAATATTTTTCATACCTTGATATAAGGCCATGAAAACTTCTTATTAATAATGCCATTACAAAGTTGAGAGAATTAATTTTTTCTTCTTCTCTAGGAACGGATATTTATGGAGAATGTGGGCGCTGTGAAGGAATTGTGCAAAGTTACGGGGAATTTAGAGAACCGTATTGGAGAGCTCGAAATAATGAATAAAAAAATATCACAGCTTCGAAGATTTGAATCCTTTAAGTCAACATCTTCATCTGTATCCACCCGTACTTCAGGTAAGGCAGTAGGTAATTTGTAGTCTGTTTGTTACCAGAGAAACTCCTCGGTGCCTTAGAAGATAAAGTTTGTGAAATTTCAGTATTAAACTTATCAGTATATTAATGGTATGAAGTAACAGCAAGTAGATGAGGAAGACACACACAAAGAGTTGGGTGTCATTATTGTTGAAACACTTCACCTACTCACCAGACTTCTGTCAAAATACAGAGATGACTTAATCATTGGCAACAGCAGAAGTGGTGAAGTAGTAATAGTGAAGTGATTAATATTTTGACAGTAGAGAAAGCCAACTGTTGCACATGTGTCTAAATATTAAACTCTAAATTAATATTTGAATACCATGGATATTTTTTTTTTTTTTTTGCATTTCAGTTTTCTTTGTCTTAAAAATTACATTTGACCAATAAGAAATTTTTTTTTTTAATACATCAGCCACTTCCCACTAAGGCAGGGTGACCCAAAAAGAAAGAAAACCCCAAAAAGAAAGAAAAAGCCAAAAAGAAAGAAAAAAACTTTCATCATCATTCAACACTTTCACAATCATACATAATCACTGTCTTTGCAGAGGCATACAGGTATGGCAGTTTAGATGTCCCTCCAAACTGCCAATATCCTAAACCCCTCCTTTAAAGTGCAGGCATTGTACTTCCCATTTCCAGTATATATTTTTGAGCACAATAACTTTTTCTTCTGACCTGGTTAGGGAAGAATTGTTTTTTTAACTCGTTGGACATTTCCCACCAAGGCAGGGTGACCCAAAAGCAATAAAAACTCAAAAACTCATACATAATCACTGTCTTTGCAGAGGAGCCCAGATATGACAGTTTAGATAGTCACTCCCAACTGCCAATATCCCGAACCCCTCCTTTAAATTGCAGGCATTGTACTTCCCATTTCCAGGACTCAAGTCCAGCTAACCAGTTTCCCTGAATCCCTTCACAAAATATTACCCTGCTCACACTCCAACAGCTCATCAGGTCCCAAAAACCATTCGTTTCCATTCACTCCTATATAACACACTCACACATGCTTGCTGGAAATTCAAGCCCCTTGCCCACAAAGCCTCCTTTACCCCCTCCCTCCAACCTTTTTGAGGATGACACCTACCCCACCTTAAAAAAAATAGTGTAGTTTTAAATGTATTACTTATTTCAGTATGTAATGTATCATATATTAATGGTTTACAAAACCTACAAGTAGATGAATAAAACATGTTCAATGCTGGGGTATCTTTATTGTGGAAATGTTTTGCCAATCATTGGCTTTATCAGTTCAAGACAGAATAATATTGCAAATAGTAGAAGATATGAAATATTTTGAGGTGATCAGTCCCTCAGTGTAGAAAGGTGTTCCATCCAATTGTCTTGATGAATCTGAAGTAGATGCCCTTGGATGGAGACTTATACATTGAAAGCAGGAGAGTAGACGATGTCACAGGTGGGTGGAGCCCACTAGTGGAAGTAGGTCATGCCATTAGATTAGACAAGCATAGAGTTGTAAAAGAATTCTCTGCACCAAGATTCCAAGATGTTGGTACAGGGAGTTCTACAACTCCATTCTCTCTATTGGATTGATAAAGCAACTGGTTGGCAGAACATCTCTGCAATAAATGTACCCACATGTTATTCTTCAGTATACATTCTGCTCAAGAACCCCACAAGAAGATAGTTACAGGTATTCAGTTTTAAAAATCCCTTGTATAGCCTGACCCTGACTACTATATTTATACATAGAGACTGTACTTTCAGAAATCCATAAAGTCACTGGAAGTTCAACACACAGCAGCACACATTTTTGAATGGAAAAAGTTAGTATATTAATATGATATAAAGGTAGTAGTAGTAAACAGTAATTTATCTGAAGCTACCCTGAGTATACCAGACAAGTTTGATAAATGGGGGAACATTTAGTATGACAAGAGTTCATGGTCATGTACAAACATTCAGCAGATAATTGTACCTGTATATGTGTACTTGCATAAAATGCAAAATGCCCCGGCATGATAGTGGCTATCTTTGTACTTAGCAAATCAAAATTGTAATTACACATTGTAACCTTTACAAAGAAATAAACTTTATCTTATCTTATCTTATAATATAATTACAGCCTCTCCTCACTTAACGACGGAGTTACATTCCTAAGATCACATCGGTAAACGAATTCGTCGCTAAGTGAGGAGCATACTATAATGGTAGTGGGTTTGTGTCAACTATCTGTAATATTCTTTTAATGTCACCTTTGCACCATTTATAACATTTTAGGTATATTTTTAAATGTTTATACAGTAGTGTACTGTATATTGTAATAAATAGAATAGAGGAAACCAGCTCTAAGATACGTACATTATTTAGGTATGCAAACTGATCAGAGAGCCCATCATAAGTCCAAGTCGTTGGTAAACTTGTACTTTGCTAAGTGAGGAGAGGCTGTATTCAAATTCTATGGGATAAGTTGATAAGCTATTTTATTAAAGATAAAGAGCTATTAGTATGTCAAGCAGGATGGTAGAGGGTATGTGTTTTATGTTTGCATAACTTTTCTAGTACAAGTTTGACAAAATGCATAATGATATTTTCTAATATTAAAGCTACGTCACGAGTGTCATCAGTTTGTCACCGAAGTCGCGGCTGCTCCAAGCATCACAGGCAGATGGCAGGTAGTGGGCACGACGATGGCATCTGTAGCAATAAGACGCTTCAAGTTACTACAATTACTCTTGTGTGCATAATGGCATTTTGGTAAGAAGCACATAATTTTCAGGATTTCTTGCAGAGTATCTTCATGTAATTTAGTAAATTAAATGGTAATAAATAAATTGACCTTTTTGTTAAGCATAAGTCCAATTATGTACTGTAGTTTCTTAACGCTATTGGCAAATAATTTATACAGTTTGATGGCAATGGCAACTATCTACATTCTGGATTACCAAGAGAGACGTAAGGAGCTAGCTGCAGTCACATCAACGTAAGTTACTGTTTGATCTTATTACTCTGTCTTTATTTTTTTTTATCTTTTACTTAAATCATTAGACACTTCCCTCTTAAGTGGTAACAATAAAAGAAAAGCCACCAGAAAATCATTTCTATATATAATAGTCTTTTCTGTTTTTCTTATACAGTGCCTGTACTCTTATGGGAGATTTCCTCTTATTTTGTTTTCCTCTTCCCATTGAAAATGGACCATACATCTAGCATTTCTCTTTTTCATTTTCTCAGTATTCAAATTCCTTAACTTCTTTTGCACCATCTACAAGCATTTCACTTATGATGATGGAGGACATACTCCATGATAATAGGGAACATTTAGTATAATGAGTGACATAAAAATTTATGAATATAAAAATCCTAAATTACTAATGATCATATTTTGTACTGTATCATTCCAGGACAACAACAGCCACCACTATATTCCTGTCATCATCTATGGTGACACCAACACTGAGGTCAGCTACTACAGACAGGACTTCCTTGTCCAGTGATGATGGCTCTCTCACATCTGTTGTATTTACGACTAAACCTACCTTTGGGAGCACTACACACACTCCTTCAATTCCAAAACCACCTGTGATTGGCAAACCAGCAGACTGCCATGAAAATAATTCTAATGAAGATCCAGTTTGCCCAGTATGTATAATAATTATATTTATGGGAGGTATAATTAGGCCTTGATGTGTCATCTGTGAAAGATGGAAGAAAAGAGATTAGATTTGTTAACACAGTATTTTATGCTATGTTTGCAGGTGTTCTGCTGCCCTACTAGTAATGTGTGGATGGGTGTGATGAGCCCTGTTCACCCAAGCCCAAGCACTGCTGCCACTTCCATCACCATCACTCGTCGCATCATTCAATATGGTCAGTTAAAAAAGTAATTCGTGAAGAATATCTTCCAGTGGCAATATAAAAAAACTAATGCATTTCAGAACACTTTTTTTTTAACGAAACACTGTATATAATTTGTGACCTAATTCTGTGGCATGGCAAATTCTTTATAAAAAGCAGTTTAGCCTGGGATAATCCTGCACATTGTTGTCATTTGATAAGGTTAGACTGCATTCACAGCAACCTACAAAGAAGATCCACTGACTATCAAGCTTTTCAAACAAGCAAGGATGGTAAGGTGCTACTTCCAGGAGTAGCATAGCTGTTTCACAGTTAGTATATGTAGATGTAGGATTTATTGTGTGCCATTCCCTCCACTGAATGATTCATATGGGTTTAGCTGGACAAGTCATGGAGGTAGGTAGGGTAGTGCTTGCACTCTGAAGGAGGGAGGGGGGGATGTTGCAGTCAGAGGAGTAATTTGTTTGTAAAGTCAGCATGCTTCTGAAAAGATAGAGATTGATTGAGTGAGTTATTAATGATTGTGTTTTCTTCTTTGGGTCATCCTGCCTTAGCTGCAGACAGCCAATGAATTTAAAAAAATATGTAATAATAATAGTCGCAAGCACTTGGTTTTCAAGTAATTTTAAATGCATTTGGTAGACAATTCCTTGTTTTACATCCTTTCATGTGTGTTGAATTAGTACCAATATTGAAACGTGAGCTGTTTCAGTGTGAGCAGGGTAATATTTTGTGAAGGGATTCAGGGAAACCAGTTAGCCACACTTGAGACCTAGAGGTGGAAAGTACAGTGCCTGGACTTTAAAGGAGGGGTTTGGGATATCTGCTGTTTGGAGTGACATCTGAACTGTCATATCTGCATGCTTTTGCATAGATAGTGATTATTTGTGAATGATGGTGAAAATGTTAATTTCTTTTTTTGGGTCATCCTGCCTTTGTGGGAGATGGCCGGCATGTTAAAAAAAAAATTGAGACATAAAATGATATTGTACATTACATGTACTTCTTACTGTGTTCATGGATTTATTTAGATTAACATAAGATCTGAATTTGTGTTAAATTTTAAGGTCTTGAAGATGTAGTGTCCAAGAATATGTCTGACATGCTTGCATGTTTAGTACAGTGGACCCCCGCATAACGATCACCTCCGAATGCGACCAATTATGTAAGTGTATTTATGTAAGTGCATTTGTACGTGTATGTTTGGGGGTCTGAAATGGACTAATCTTCTTCACAATATTCCTTATGGGAATAAATTCGGTCAGTACTGGCACCTGAACATACTTCTGGAGTGAAAAAATATCGTTAACCGGGGGTCCACTGTACTTTTGGTATTATCATTATAGTCTAGTATGTGGTGTATACCTGGAGAGAGTTCAGGGGGTCAACACCCCTGCTGCCTGGTCTGTGACCAGGCCTCATGGTGGGTCAGGGCCTGATCAACCAGGCTGTCACTGCTAGCCACATGTAATCCAACGTACGAACCACAGCCCAGCTGGTCAGTTACTGACTTTAGGTGCCTGTCCAGTGCTTGCTTGAAGACAACCAGGGGTCTATTGGTAATCTCCCTGATGTATGCTGGGAGGCAGTTGAACAGTCTTGGGTCCCGGACACTTATTGTGTTGTCTCTTACCATGCTAGTGGCACCCTTGCTTTTCATTGGGGGGATGTTGCACTATCTACCGAGTCTTTTGCTTTTGTAGGGAGTGATTTTCATGTGCAAGTTTGGTACTAGTCCCTCTAGGATTTTCCAGGTGTATATAATCATGTATCTCTCCCTCCTGCATTCTGGGGAGTACAGATTTAGGAACTTGAAGCATTCCCAGTAATTGAGGTGGTTTATCGCAGTTGTGTGTGCCATGAAGGTTCTCTGTACATTTTCTAGGTCAGCAATTTCACCTGCCTTGAAAGGTGCTATTAATGTGCAGCAGTATTCCAGCCTAGATAGAACAAGTGACCTGAAGTGTCATCATGGGCTTGGCATCCCTGGTTTTGAAGGTTCTCATTATCCATCCTGTCATTTTTCTAGCAGATGCAATTGATACAATGTTATGGTCCTTGGTGAGATCCTCTGACATGATCACTCCTAGGTGTTTGACATTAGTTTTTCACTCTATTGTTAATCCAGTATGTTTTCTACAGCTAGAGTAAAGTTTAAATAGCTAATAAATGTTGAGGAATTCAGAATTTATGAGTGTTTGGAGATCCACATGCACAAATATTAAAAGAAATGGATAGATGAATGACTATTATAATGTAATAAAGGAAGAGTGGAAAACAGTATAAAACTGATTTTGTGTCTGTTACTGAAGTATGATCACTGACAGAAGCATGCAAACTAGGGTCACACTGGAGGAAGTATAATGTGACTTTAAAATACCAGAAAAAATGCTTACCTTAGGATCTGTCTTGAAGTCTGACTGAGTTACACTTTGTCATAAAGCCTTCCAGATGTTTGTCTCACATTAATACCAATAATGAGTTACTAATAATTGCACTGGTAGCTTAGGAGTCATGAATTAATACCAGGTCTATCATAACTCTCTTTTCTCACATGATAATACGGCTGACCTGCTGGGTTACCTTATTATTTTTGAAACGGTGTAAACAAGCTGTTACAGGCTCAGTGATGATGTAACAACATGTGCTCTTGAACATAAAGTTTGTCACCCACATGCTTCTCGCTCGCAAACCCTTTTCTTTTCACCGATACCCTTTCTTTTCTCAACTCGCCTACCTTCACCTCTCTACCCTCTTACCTCTGTTGTGCACCACTTAACATTTTTCACAAAAACAACAACACTCCTTAACCTACCACATGACTGCCTGAGGAAGTTGGTTTACACTTCCTGCACATACCACATGATTGCTTGATCTACAGTTCCAGCTAAAGTTGACTTGTATAGACCAACTAAATGTTTAGCTGAGGTAATTGAGCTCCAGTTCCTGGAACTACTGTACATGCTTAGCAGAGGATGTCGAGCCAGAGTTCCTAGACCTATCATATGACTAGTGCAGCGAGGAAGCTGAGCTACAGTTCCAGGATCTAATATATGCCAAGCTGAGAAAGTTGAGCTATAGTTTCGGAGCTGTTATATGCCCAGTTGACAAAGTTCAACTAATGCTCCTGGACCTACTAAATAATTTATATGTCGTAGGAGTAACTAGTGTGACCAAGCCAAAAAAATAAGGAATTTTAATGTTCATAATATATTACTGTATTTGATTTTTTTTTTTTTTGCATTTGTATTTGATTTCATGTTAAGTTTTCTTTGAAAGGTACTACAACAGTTCCTCCAACAATGTCACGTTATGGTGAGGTCATAACCAACAAGCTATCAACCAGTGATCCCAACACAGTTAATGATTCAACAACTCACTCAGAGTCTCAACGGTTTAAGGTATGTTCACAGATATGTGTATTATTATGCAAAGGCTGCAAGCTGTAATCTTGTTGATTTATTTGGAATTCATTACACTTCCCATTAATGTAAAAAATGACGTGGGTAGCTTGTGTAAAAGTTCTTTAAACTACAATATTGTGCATTCTCTTATATTAATTCCAAATTTTTCTAACATTCCATTATTCTTGAATTTTTACTACTCATCTTTTTTTGCCACATTTTCAGTCATGCAACTCTTATACAATGTCAGATACAGTGGTACCTCAATATTTGAACTTAACCCATTCTAGGAGGCTGTTCAAATAGTGCAGTGGTATTCACTGCGCGGCTCGCGAGCCGCCAATAACAAGATATGCAGGCTAATATTACCATGTCTAATTTTTCTCATTTACTATATTTCACTAGTAGCTCAGTACTACTTAATTTAGTTGAGTTACGCTAACTTGCAGTAGCTGCGTCTCTCTCAATCAATGTGTTTAACCGAAGTGGCTCTCTTGCAAAAGTTCAAATTCAAATTCAAATTCAAAGTTTATTCTCTATAAGGATTACAATGCTGAGTTTACAGAAATTTGGTTATTGTTTGGTTTACATGTAGTAAAATTGTGATTACAGAGTGTACCACTAGAACGCTTAGCATGGCTAGGCATTTCGGGCATACTTAGTTTTATTCTTAATTGTAAAATATTACAAATTATGAGGTAAGTTGGTATTATGGCTAAGTGACTAAATACTAGTTTGTGAGTTTAGCAATGTGAATGCTTTTGTTTTGGCACAGTACATAGTTTCAGTATTGGAGTATCACAGGATTCATTATTTTAAGACTGAGATTAATATTTCCGTTTATGGTCAAATGAGTGAGTGAGTGTAAGTGTGAACCACCAGGTGGTATTTGTGTAGTTAGTTGACGGGGTGTATCAGGGAGATAAGATGTTTTCTAATGGTAGTTTTGAAGGTGATGAATGTGTCTGCAGTTCTAGAGTTCTCAGGTAGGGTATTCCAGATTTTAGGGCCTTTGACATACATTGAATTTTTGTAAAGGTTTAGTCGGACACGGGGAATGTCGTAGAGATGTTTGTGTCTGGTGTTATGCCTGTGGGTTCTGTCACAACTATCAAGAAAGCGTTTTAGGTCAAGGTTGATATTAGAGTTTAAGGCCCTGTAGATATAGATTGCACAGTAGTAAGTGTGGATGTACTGAACTGGGAGCAAGTTTAGATCTATGAAGAGTGGGGGGGTGTGTTGCCAGGGATGGGATTTAGTGATTATTCTTACTGCAGCTTTTTGTTGGGTTATTATTGGCTTTAGGTGTGTTGCTGCAGTTGATCCCCAAGCACAAATAGCATAGGTGAGGTATGGATAAATAAGTGAGTGGTATAGTGTGAGAAGGGCATTTTGCGGCACGTAGTATCGTATCTTGGAGAGGATCCCAACCGTTTTGGATACTTTTTTGGCTATATGCTGGATATGGGTGCTGAAATTCAGGTTGTTGTCAAGGTATAAACCTAGGAATTTTCCCCCATTATTTCTGGTAATTAGGGTGTTGTCAATCTTAATGTTAATTTGTGCATCTCCTGCTCTGCTACCAAACATAATATAGTAGGTTTTGTCAGTGTTAAGCGTAAGTTTATTGGCTGTCATCCAAGTCGATATTTTAATCAGCTCCTCATTCACAATGGTGTTGAGGGTGGCAAGATTAGGGTGAGAGATGACATAAGTCGTGTCATCCGCAAAGAGAATGGGTTTCAGGTGTTGGGATACGTTTGGAAGGTCATTGATGTATATGAGGAAGAGCAGGGGACCTAGGACACTTCCCTGCGGAACTCCAGTATCAAGTGGCCGTGTTGCTGATGCTGTGTCTTTAATGGTGACGTACTGATACCTATTAGTAATGTAAGATTTGAAATAAGCAAGTGCATGGCCTCTTATACCGTAGTGATCAAGTTTGTTGAGTAGGATGTCGTGGTCTACTGTGTCAAAAGCTTTTCTTAGGTCAATAAAAATTCCTAGTGGATATTCCTTATTTTCCAATGCTGTGTAAAGCAGATCTAGCATTTTTATGATTGCATCATTAGTGCTTTTATTTTTCCTAAATCCAAACTGGCAGGGGTTGAGTATGTTTTGAGCCGTTATAAATGAATACAGTCTCCTGTGCACGAGTTTCTCAAAGATTTTGGATAGCAATGGTAAGTTAGATATTGGCCTATAGTTGTTTAAGTCTGTAGGGTCACCACCTTTATGTATTGGTGTAACCCTTGCCATCTTGAGTAGTTTCGGGAAGGTGCTAGTCTCTATTGACTTGTTAAAAAGTAATGAAATAGCATGCGAAAGGACATGGGCCGCTCGCTTGTACAGTAATGGTGGGACATGAGACAGATTCCCCGAGTTATTTTTAAGTGACTTTATGATCTCAATGACTTCCGTGGGCTCAGTTGGTGCGAGATAGAAGGAATTAGGGAAATTTCCATCTAGGTAGTCCCCGGCATGGGCATTGGTATGTGGGATTTTACTGGCGAGATTAGATCCTATGTTTGAGAAGAAGTCGTTTATCTTGTTAGCTGTGTCAGTGGGATGTAGTGGTGTTTCATTAGGTTTAGTTAGGACAATATTCTTGGTTTTTCTCAGTTTGTGGGTCCCTAGAATCTGAGAGAGTGTTTTCCAGGTCTTTTTTATATCTCCTCTAGTGTCTGTGAATCTACTGGAGTAGTATAGTTGTTTGGCTTTTTTTATTACTTTGGTGAGAGCTGATGAATAGTGTTTAAGAGTATCTTTGTGTATTAAGCCCTGTCTATATTGCTTTTCATATTGGTGTTTCTTGTCAATGGATTTCAGAATGGTGCTGGTTAGCCATGGGCAACCAAGCCGTTTGTTTGTGATCTGTTTTGTTTTTATAGGACAATGTTTGTTATATAGTTAGTGAATAACACTGAAATAGTGAGTTGTATGAATAATGAATAAATTTTTCCCACAAGAAATAATATAAATTGGATTATTCTGTTTCACACCCCCAAAAATTATCAATTATAAAACATTTTATGTAAATATATTGGTTATTTAAACCTGTATAATAATATTTGCATGCATAAAATCATACATGAAAAACTATAAAAACAACAAATACATGTAATAATGAAAATTTAACTGCACTTTACCTTTACTGAGGAGTGCTAATTGCCTAAGAGGAAGGTGGAGAAATATTATTGTTTGGAAAGTTTGTCACCTTCCATAAAAACATCAGGTAACTGCCCATCTAGTGTGTTTTATCTCTTCTGTCTCTGTGCAGTAATTTTTCATTATTATTATTATAATCAAAAAGAAGCTGTCAAGAAATTTTAATGAAAATAAGAAAAAATTTTGGAGTGAGTTAAACAAGTTAAGAAAGCCTAGGGAAAATATGGATTTGTCAGTTAAAAACAGAGTAGGGGAGTTAGTAGATGGGGAGATGGAGGTATTGGGTAGATGGCGAGAATATTTTGAGGAACTTTTAAATGTTAAGGAAGAAACAGAGGCAGTAATTTCATGCACTGGTCAGGGAGGTATACCATCTTTTAGGAGTGAAGAAGAGCAGAATGTAAGTGTGGGGGAGGTACGTGAGGCATTACGTAAAATGAAAGGGGGTAAAGCAGCTGGAACTGATGGGATCATGACAGAAATGTTAAAAGCAGGGGGGGATATAGTGTTGGAGTGGTTGGTACTTTTGTTTAATAAATGTATGAAAGAGGGGAAGGTACCTAGGGATTGGCAGAGAGCATGTATAGTCCCTTTATATAAAGGGAAAGGGGACAAAAGAGACTGTAAAAATTATAGAGGAATAAGCTTACTGAGTATACCAGGAAAAGTGTACGGTAGGGTTATAATTGAAAGAATTAGAGGTAAGACAGAATGTAGGATTGCGGATGAGCAAGGAGGTTTTAGAGTGGGTAGGGGATGTGTAGATCAGGTGTTTACATTGAAGCATATATGTGAACAGTATTTAGATAAAGATAGGGAAGTTTTTATTGCATTTATGGATTTAGAAAAGGCATATGATAGAGTGGATAGAGGAGCAATGTGGCAGATGTTGCAAGTATATGGAATAGGTGGTAAGTTATTAAATGCTGTAAAGAGTTTTTATGAGGATAGTGAGGCTCAGGTTAGGGTGTGTAGAAGAGAGGGAGACTACTTCCCGGTAAAAGTAGGTCTTAGACAGGGATGTGTAATGTCACCATGGTTGTTTAATATATTTATAGATGGGGTTGTAAAGGAAGTAAATGCTAGGGTGTTTGGGAGAGGGGTGGGATTAAATTATGGGGAATCAAATTCAAAATGGGAATTGACAAAGTTACTTTTTGCTGATGATACTGTGCTTATGGGAGATTCTAAAGAAAAATTGCAAAGGTTAGTGGATGAGTTTGGGAATGTGTGTAAAGGTAGAAAGTTGAAAGTGAACATAGAAAAGAGTAAGGTGATGAGGGTGTCAAATGATTTAGATAAAGAAAAATTGGATATCAAATTGGGGAGGAGGAGTATGGAAGAAGTGAATGTTTTCAGATACTTGGGAGTTGACGTGTCGGCGGATGGATTTATGAAGGATGAGGTTAATCATAGAATTGATGAGGGAAAAAAGGTGAGTGGTGCGTTGAGGTATATGTGGAGTCAAAAAACGTTATCTATGGAGGCAAAGAAGGGAATGTATGAAAGTATAGTAGTACCAACACTCTTATATGGGTGTGAAGCTTGGGTGGTAAATGCAGCAGCGAGGAGACGGTTGGAGGCAGCGGAGATGTCCTGTTTAAGGGCAATGTGTGGTGTAAAGATTATGCAGAAAATTCGGAGTGTGGAAATTAGGAGAAGGTGTGGAGTTAATAAAAGTATTAGTCAGAGGGCAGAAGAGGGGTTGTTGAGGTGGTTTGGTCATTTAGAGAGAATGGATCACAGTAGAATGACATGGAAAGCATATAAATCTATAGGGGAAGGAAGGCGGGGTAGGGGTCGTCCTCGAAAGGGTTGGAGAGAGGGGGTAAAGGAGGTTTTGTGGGTAAGGGGCTTGGACTTCCAGCAAGCGTGCGTGAGCGTGTTAGATAGGAGTGAATGGAGACGAATGGTACTTGGGACCTGACGATCTGTTGGAGTGTGAGCAGGGTAATATTTAGTGAAGGGATTCAGGGAAACCGGTTATTTTCATATAGTCGGACTTGAGTCCTGGAAATGGGAAGTACAATGCCTGCACTTTAACCCTTTCAGGGTCCGTCCCGTAGATCTACGGCTTTACGGTGAGTGTCCAAACCGTAGATCTACGCCATGAGCTCAGCTCACTCTGATAAACTGTGAGGGGTACATTTGGGCCTCGATATGAAAGAATACATCTATGTGGTATGTGTGCACCACATAAAACAGATCCTGCAGCACACTGTGTATAATGAGAGAAAAAAACTGAAATCATGATTTTTTGATTAAAACAGCAACTTTGCAGTGTTTTTTCGTATGTTTTTTATAGTTGTGTTTGCGATTTCTTGGTCTCATTTGATAGAATGGAAGACATATTACAGAAATAGAGATGATTTTGATTGGTTTTAGCACTGGAAATGGCTTGAAACTGAGCTCAAAGTAGCGGAAATGTTAAATTTTTGCCGATATTCAAGAGTAAACAAACGACCTCACACATCTAATACACGTCAGCTGGTGGGTCTAATATACATTCACAAATATGGTGGTGATATTTATACAATTATTACAGTATTGCATAACAGTAAATCTTCTATTTTTTGGTGTGAATAAAAATTCATTATGTGAATAAAAAATCAAAATGGAATTTATTTGTAAAGCCTCAATACATAACTAATGAACAGAGGAAATGTTAGTTTAGTGCCAGGAATGCCTACATTGTTTATTCTGGACCCTATTTTGAAATTGGAATATTTTGAACTTTGTGTTAAATTGGCCAAATTAACAATTTCCGATCACTTTATTTTGTAGTTGAAACAGTTGACTTGGCGATTTCTTGTGCTCAATCGATAGAATAGAAGTAATACTAGTGAAATAGCTAAGAATTTGGTTGATTGAAATAATGTAATTGGCCTAAAATGGGAGTCAAAGTCGGCAAAATCGCCGATTCGTAAATATCGCTGACACATCAAAATTCGCGAGAGCATAATTTCGTCAATTTTCCACCAAATTTCGTACTTTTTGTTTTATTACCTTCACAAAAAGATTCTCTACGATTTCATAAGAAAAAATAACAAATTTTTTTTTTTTAAATTCTTGGACACTGGTGCGTGACTCCAGATTTGGGCCTTGGACCCTGAAAGGGTTAAAGGAGGGGTTTGGGATATTGGCAGTTTGGAGGGATATGTTGTGTATCTTTATATGTTTATGCTTCTAGACTGTTGTATTCTGAGCACCTCTGCAAAAACAGTGATAATGTGCGAGTGTGGTGAAAGTGTTGAATGATGATGAAAGTATTTTCTTTTTGGGGATTTTCTTTCTTTTTTGGGTCACCCTGCCTCGGTGGGAGACGGCCGACTTGTTGAAAAAAAAAAAAAAAAAAAAAAAGAAGCGCTAAGCCACAAGGACTATACAGCAGTAACTTTTCAAAATTTTTCTAAAGTAGCCACCAACATTGTCCTTGAACAGGTTGATGCTCCTATTCACAGCAGGATGCCATTTTTCCACCAGGCTCTGTGTTTGAGTCCGATGGTAAGACCATTCCTTAATTTCTGCAGTGGAAATGTTGCCCTTACTGCTTCCCTCCTCTGAAGAAGAAATTTCCTCAACCACTTCTTGCTGCTCCTTGTGCAGGTCTTGAAAGTTCTTCCGTCGTGAGCTCATTCTTGTGATCCTCCACCAACTCCTCAACTTCCTCATCATCCATTTCCAAACCCATGGACTGGCCCAGTGAAACAATATCCTTCACTACAGGCTCTGCCTCCAAGCCTTCAAAATCTTTGACTGACACATAGTCTGGCCACAGTTTCTTCTAGGCAAAGTTCACTGTCCTGAAAGAAATTTTTCCCCAAGCTTTGTCTGTTATCCTTAAACACTGGAGGATATTAAAATGGTTTTTCAAAAATTTACTTAGGGTAAGCTCTAATTCAGAGATCACTTCAAAGCACCATTTAAACAGTGCTTATGTGTAAAGTTTCTTAAAATTGGAAATTACCTGCTGGTCCATGGGTTGGATAAGAGGAGTGGTGTTAGGGGGCAAGATCTTAACTTTAATGAAGCTGTATTCATCCACCAAATTTTTCTCCAAGCCTGGAGGGTGAGTCCTTAACCCTTTGACTGTTTTGGTCGTATATACATGTACAGTATACGTCTTATGCGCCACTGTTTCGGAAGTATTTATACGCGTAAATTCTGGCGGCTTCAAATCAAGCAGGAGAAAGCTGGTAAGCCCACATGTGAGAGAATGGGTCTGTGTGGTCAGTGTGCACCACATAAAAAAAATCCTGCAACACGCAGTGCATAATGAGAAAAAAAAACTGACCGTTTTTTGGGATTAAAATGCCGAACTTGAGGTGTATTTTCGTATAGTATTTATCATTGCATTCTCGTTTTCATGGTCTCACGTGATAAAATGGAAAGCATATTACAGAAATAGAGATGATTTTTATTAGTTTCATGATGAAAACGACCTTGAAATTGAGCTCAAAGTAGCGGAAATGTTCAATTTTTACCAATGTTCAGGAGTAAACAGATCACACCACACATCCAATACACATCAACTGGGGAGTCTAATATTCTTTCACTAGTGCACTGATATTATTTATACCATTTTTACAATAATGCAGTAGTCTGCATAAGAGTAAATTTTGTATTTTTTGTATGAATAAAAAATCAAAATAGAAAGCAATAGTAATATAAGAGGGGCCTAGAGATGTGACTAATGAACAGAGGATATGTTATTTTAGTGCCAAGAATGTCTACATTCTTGGCACTTGGCGTCTTTTTTAATTTGCGTGAAATTGGCCAAATTGCCAATTTCTGACCACTTTTTTGGGTAGTTCAAATCGGTAAATGGGTGGTTTCTTGTACTCATCTGATAGAAAAAATGGAGTTCTAAAGAAATAGCTATGAGTTTGGTCAACTGGAACAATGGAATTAGCCAAAAACAGGGCTCAAAGTTGGCGAAATCGCCGATGCGTATATGTCATTACCATCTGGAAAAGATTATCATTTCATGAGAAAAAATAATTTTCTTTTTTCCCAAAAATTTTGCGAAGTAGAATGACAGTTTCAGAAAGGGGCTTGCGACAGTCAAAGGGTTAATGGTAACACCGCTCATGACGCTTCCCCACTCTGATTTCTCCCCATTTATGTGACTCTCTGCTGCCAACCATGCATAGGGTGAGACGGACACGAGGGATGTTGAAGAGAGTTTTATTTCTTGTGTTGTGCCTGTGTGTTCTGCTGTAGCTATCAAGAAGTTTGAGAGGAAGGTTTATATTTTCCTGTGTCCCCCAAATGCATTATGTTTCCTTGTATGTTGTCAGGAAAATTTGTATATTGGGTATATATTATGCACAATATGCTAAATCTTTGTATTTTTTAAAAGTAAGTAAAGCACCATATACAACATTTTAGAGAAATGTAAAAAAAAAACACTGGAGCCATTAGCAGTTATAACAATAGTACAGTAAAGTGAAACCTTGATTTAATGGATTAATATTGAGAGGTTTCCAGTAATGCTTACTCTGTTAAATACAAATGGAGAGATTGTTTTTCTATGATTGTAATAATAACAGACAATTCTGGAAACAATGAACCTTGTCTGTTAAATCCAAAATCTATTAACACAGTGGAGCATAACAATGACAAACAGTCTAGAAATAATGAACTTTGTAAATTGCAGCCAGAATCAATTTACCCGGCAAACTGTAACAAAGAACATTTCCGGAAGCAACGGATTTCCTCTAAATCGAGGTCTGTTAAATTGAGGTTTTACTTTGTAGATGGATTGATGACAGCGGAGTAAATTGAAGAATTATAATTTAACCTTATTTATCAATTACAGTAGACCCTCATAGTGCATGGATTTATTTGGCACATTTTGGTTATTATACTATTGAAAAATTTTGGCATAATTTTATACAACACTTCATACAATTAACTTAACATTGTTCGGGAGGGGAAAAAGTTTGGAGCGTTTCCCGCGGGACACATTCCTAGCTTAGGCTGCCGCCTGGCTGTGGGTAAGACCACTGTCTCCGCGGGGCTGCACTGGGCTTCATGGCAGCAAAGGATCACTTCACCTTGCTCCTTTGTGGTAATGCGTCAGGTGATTTCAAGTGTAAGCCCATAAAGATAAAAGACAAAGGTTTATTTCTTTGTAAAGGTTACAATGTGTAATTACAATTTTGGTTTGCTAAGTACAAAGAAACCCACTATCATGCTGGGGCATTTCAGGCAGACTAATCCTAATACGTAGAAACTATGTACTTAAAACGAGTCAGATAAAAGTGCATAGTAATTACTTAAAACTAGACGAGATAGTAGTGGTTAACTGTATTACAATTTTATTTAATCTTAATACTCATGCGAGTTAGTCAAGATAGAGGTTTATAAGAATAATACAGTGGACCCCCGCATAACGTTGGCATCGCATAGTGTTAAATCTGCATAGCGATACATTTTATCGCTAAAATTTTGCCTTGCATAGTGCTAAAAAATTCGCTCAACGCGATTCGTCCGAGACACGTCCATGCGGCCTGAGCCAGCCTCACTTGTTCTGCCAGTGGCATTGTTTACAAGCCAGCCTCTGCGGTAACATTCAAGCATACAGTCGGAACATTTCGTATTATTACAGCCTTTTTATAGTGATTTCTCCTGAAAAGTAAGTGACCATGGGCCCCAAGAAAGCTTCTAGTGCCAACCCTACAGGAATACGGGTGAGAATTACTATGGAGATGAAGAAAGAGATCATTGGTAAGTATGAAAGTGGAGTGCGTGTCTCCGAGCTGGCCAGGTTGTATAGTAAACCCCAATCAACCATCGCTTCTATTGTGTCCAAGAGAACGGCAATCAAGGAAGCTGTTCTTGCCAAAGGTTTAACTGTGCTTTCGAAACAGAGATCGCAAGTGATAGAAGATGTTGAGAGACTGTTATTGGTGTGGATAAACGAAAAACAGATAACAGGCGATAGCATCTCTCAAGCGATCATAAGTGAAAAGGCTAGGAAGTTGCACGAGGATTTAATTAGAAAAATGCCTGCAACTAGTGGTGATGCGAGTGAATTTAAGGCCAGCAAAGGTTGGTTTGAGAGATTTAAGAGGCGTAGTGGCATACATAGTGTGATAAGGCATGGTGAGGCTGCCAGTTCGGACCAAAAAGCAGCTGAAAAATATGTGCATGAATTCAAGGAGTACATAGACATTGAAGGACTGAAACCTGAACAAGTGTTTAATTGTGACAAAACAGGCCTGTTTTTGAAGAAAATGCCAAGAAGGACCTACATTACTCAGGAGGAAAAGGCACTCCCAGGACATAAGCCTATGAAAGACAGGCTTACTCTTCTCATGTGTGCCAATGCTAGTGGTGATTGCAAAGTGAAGCCTTTATTAGTGTATCATTCTGAAACTCCCAGAGCGTTCAGGCAAAAGAATATCCTCAAGGCTAATTTGTGTGTGCTGTGGAGGGCAAACAATAAGGCATGGGTCACTAGGGACTTTTTCTATGACTGGTTACACCAAGCATTTGCCCCCACTGTGAAAAATTACCTAACTGAAAAGAAATTAGACCTTAAGTGCCTCCTGGTGTTAGACAATGCCCCTGGTCATCCTACAGACTTGGCAGAGCGACTTTGTGGGGACATGAGCTTCATTAAGGTGAAGTTTTTGCCTCCTAATACCACTCCTCTCCTGCAGCCCATGGACCAGCAGGTTATTGCAAACTTCAAAAAACTGTACACAAAAGCTCTGTTTGAAAGGTGCTTTGTAGTGACCTCAAAAACTCAATTGACTCTAAGAGAGTTTTGGAGAGAGCACTTTAATATCCTCAATTGTGTAAATCTTATAGGTAAGGCTTGGGAGGGAGTGACTAAGAGGACCTTGAACTTTGCTTGGAAGAAACTGTGGCCAGAATGTGTAGACCAAAGGGACTCTGAAGGATTTGAGGCTAACCCTGAGAATCCTATGCCAGTTGAGGAATCAATTATGGCATTGGGGAAGTCCTTGGGGTTGGAGGTTAGTGGGGAGGATGTGGAAGAGTTGGTGGAGGAGGACAATGAAGAACTAACCACTGATGAGCTGCTAGATCAACTTCAACAGCAAGAGGCCACACCTGAGGAAATTGCTTCGGAGGAGGGGAGAGAGAAATTGAAGAAGTTGCCTACTTCAAAGATTAAGGAAATCTGTGCAAAGTGGCTTGAAGTGCAAACCTTCATGGATGAAAATCACCCTCAGACAGCTATTGCAAGCCGTGCTGGTGACTATTACATTGACACTGTTGTGAACCACTTTAGGAAAGTCATAAAGGAACGAGAGGTACAGGCCACTATGGACAGATATGTTGTGCGACAGAAGTCCAGTGACTCTGAAGCTGGTCCTAGTGGCATTAAAAGAAGAAGGGAAGCAACCCCAGAAAAGGACTTGACACCTCAAGTCCTAATGGAAGGGGATTCCCCTTCTAAACACTAAAACCATCCAGTCTCCCCTCCTCCCATCCCATCAATCATCACCACATCTTCAATAAATTCAAATTCAAATTCAAATTCAAAGTTTATTCTCTATAAAGATTACAATGTTGAATTTACAGAATTTGGTTGTTGTGTGGTTTACATATAGTTAAATAATGATTACAGAGTGTACCACTAGAACGCCTAGCATGGCTAGGCATTTCGGGCAGACTTAGTTTAATTCTTTATTTTAAAATATTACAAATTATGAGGTAAGTTGGTATTATGGCTAAGTGACTAAATACTAGTTTGTGAGTTCAGCAATGTGAATGCTTTTGTTTTGGCACAGTACATAGTTTCAGTATTGGAGTATCATAGGATTCATTATTTTAAGATTGAGATTAATATTTCTGTTTATGGTCAAATGGGTGAGTGAGTGTAAGTGTGAACCACCAGGTGGTATTCGTGTAGTTAGTTGATGGGGTTTATCAGGGAGATAAGATGTTTTCTAATGGTAGTTTTGAAGGTGATGAATGTGTCTGCAGTTCTAGAGTTCTCAGGTAGGGTGTTCCAGATTTTAGGGCCTTTGACATACATTGAATTTTTGTAAAGGTTTAGTTGGACATGGGGAATGTCGTAGAGATGTTTGTGTCTGGTGTTATGCCTGTGGGTTCTGTCACAACTATCAAGAAAGCGTTTTAGGTCAGGGTTGATATTGGAGTTTAAGGTCCTGTAGATGTAGATTGCACAGTAGTAAGTGTGGATGTACTGAACAGGGAGTAAGTTTAGATCTATGAAGAGTGGGGGGTGTGTTGCCAGGGATGGGATTTAGTGATTATTCTTACTGCAGCTTTTTGTTGGGTTATTATTGGCTTTAGGTGTGTTGCTGCAGTTGATCCCCAAGCACAAATAGCATAGGTGAGGTATGGATAAATAAGTGAGTGGTATAGTGTGAGAAGGGCATTTTGCGGCACGTAGTATCGTATCTTGGAGAGGATCCCAACTGTTTTGGATACTTTTTTGGTTATGTGTTGGATATGGGTGCTGAAATTCAGGTTGTTGTCAAGGTATAGGCCTAGGAATTTGCCCTCATTATGTCTGGTAATTAGAGTGTTGTCGATCTTAATGTTAATTTGTGCATCTCCTGCTCTGCTACCAAACATAATATAGTAGGTTTTGTCAGGTAAGTGTCATGTAACTGTGCATGTTTTCTTAAGTTTGTGTGTATTAATATTTCATGTGGTAAAATTTTTTTTTTTTTCATACTTTTGGGTGTCGTGCACGGATTAATTTGATTTCCATTATTTCTTATGGGGAAAATTAATTCGCATAACAATAATTTCGCATAACATTGAGTTCTCAGGAACGGATTAATAGCGTTATGCGGGGGTCCACTGTAATCCTGAAGTTGCACATAATAAAAGCAATATTACAAATAATGATTCAGGCAGTAATATTTCATGGGCTGGCAGAAGTTGAAAAGTCTAGAGGTCACATGTATAACTAATTAACATTTGTTTAGGTTAGTATTGAGGGATAAGATGATTTTTTAGCAAAGTCCTAAATTTATAAGTAGTCAGGGGATCCTTTACTGGTTCCGGTAGTGAGTTCCAGATCTTCGGGCCCCTTACTTGCATAGCGTTTTTGCATAGTGTGAGACTGATATGAGGGATGTTGAAGAGTGCCTTATGCCTTGTATTGTGACTATGCATTCTGTTGTAACTGTCAAGGAGTTGTTTAAGTGGAGGGTTTATAGTGGAATTTAATGTTCTGTATATGTAGTAAGCACAATAATTTGAGTGTATGTCTCGTATATTTACAAGGTCAGGCTTTTGAAAAGTGGTGGGGTGTGCTGTCTAGCACAGGAGCTGGTAATCAGCCACACAGCAGCTTTTTGTTGGGTTATTAAAGGTTTAAGGTGGTTGGCTGTGGTTGATCCCCAGACACAAATACCATAGGTGAGGTAAGGGTATATTAAATAGTGGTTTAGGGCAAGGAGTGTCATTTGTGGTATATAGTATCATATCTTGGAAAGGATGCCTACTGATTTGGAAATTTTCTTGGATATGTGTTGGATGTGGGAATGAAATTTAAGATTACAGTCAAGGAGAAGACCTATAAATTTACCCTCAGTGTATCTTGAGATAGGGAACCATTTATCAATATATTAAGTTGGATATTTAAGGCTCTGTTGCCAAACAGCATGAAGTATGTTTTGTCTGTATTGAGAGTGAGTTTGTTGGTCATCATCCAAGTATATATTTTTAGCAGCTCCTTGTTTACAGTGTTTCTAAGTACAGCTGGATTCGAATGGGAGTAGACAAAAACAACATTATCATTTTTATTTTTGCAAGATCTGGATATCTAAAGAAAAGTTGTTGGCTTTTTTTTTTTTTTTTTTTTAGGGGGTGTGGGGGAGCTCCCAGGTACGTTCTTCAGTTTTGACATTTTCAGGAACGTAACTACTGTGTAACATGAGGGTCTGCTGTATTTGTTCAGCCATATATTACAATGATGTGTAATTAATGATGATATATTTTACTCTATAGCCTATGCCCAGCAAGAAATCTGGAACTCTTGATCAGATAGCACGTTTGGCTCGTCACAGGGCACTAATGGATCGTCGGCCTTCCAACTCTCGCAGTATCAAGCAAACACTTAGCAAGCGCTCTATTCACTCCAAACGGTCCACCGGTAGCTCCTCACATTACAAATCGCAAATGAGTAAGTGTACTATGTTATGTGTATTCTCTTTAATGAATAACAACCACACAAATAAACAAAGATTCATGGTACAGTAGTGTAACTGGAAGGGTGACCATACTCACACACATTATATATATATATATATATATATATATATATATATATATATATATATATATATATATATATATATATATATATATATATATATATATATATATATATATTACAGGTAGTAGGTTGGTAGACAGCAACCAACCAGGGAGGTACTACCGTCCTGCCAAGTGAGTGTAAAACGAAAGCCTGTGATTGTTTTACATGATGGTAGGATTGCTGATGTCTTTTGTCTGTCTCATAAATATGCAAGATTACAGGCATGTCTTGCTACTTCTACTTACACTTAGGTCACACTACACATACATATACACATTTATTTATACACACTCATCTGAGTTTTCTTTGATTTTATCTTAATAGTTCTTGGTCTTATTAATTTTCCTTTTATATCCATGGGGAAGTGGAATAAGAATCTTTCCTCCGTAAGCCATGCGTGTTGTAAAAGTCAACTAAAATGCCGGGAACAATGGGCTAGTAACCCCTTTTCCTGTAAAGATTACTAAAAAGAATAAGAAGAAGAAAATTGTCAAAGTGGGAAGTCTGAATGTGCGTGGATGTTGTGCAGATGATAAGAAAGAGATGATTGTGGATGTTATGAATGAGAAGAAGCTGGATATCCTGGCTTTAAGTGAAACAAAGCTGAAGGGGGTGGGAGAGTTTGAGTGGAGAGGAATAAATGGGATTAGGTCAGGGGTTTCAAATAGAGTTAGAGCTAAAGAAGGAGTAGCAATAATGTTGAAAGATAAGCTATGGCAGGAAAAGAGGGACTATAAATGTATTAATTCAAGGATTATGTGGAGTAAAATAAAGATTGGATGTGAAAAGTGGGTTATAATAAGCGTGTATGCACCTGGAGAAGAGAGAAGTGTAGAGGAGAGAGAGAGATTTTGGGAAATGTTGAGTGAATGCGTGAGGAGTTTTGAATCAAGTATGAGAGTAATGGTGGTTGGGGATTTCAATGCTAAAGTGGGTAAAAATGTTATGGAGGGAGTAGTAGGTAAATTTGGGGTGCCAGGGGTAAATGTAAATGGGGAGCCTTTAATTGAGCTATGTGTAGAAAGAAATTTGGTAATAAGTAATACATATTTTATGAAAAAGAGGATAAATAAATATACAAGGTATGATGTAGCACGTAATGAAAGTAGTTTATTAGATTATGTATTGGTGGATAAAAGGTTGATGGGTAGGCTCCAGGATGTACATGTTTATAGAGGGGCAACTGATATATCGGATCATTATTTAGTTGTAGCTACAGTTAGAGTAAGAGGTAGATGGGAAAAGAGGAAGGTGGCAACAACAAGTAAGAGGGAGGTGAAAGTGTATAAACTAAGGGAGGAGGAAGTTCGGGTGAGATATAAGCGACTATTGGCAGAAAGGTGGGCTAGTGCAAAGATGAGTAGTGGGGGGGTTGAAGAGGGTTGGAATAGTTTTAAAAATGCAGTATTAGAATGTGGGGCAGAAGTTTGTGGTTATAGGAGGGTGGGGGCAGGAGGAAAGAGGAGTGATTGGTGGAATGATGAAGTAAAGGGTGTGATAAAAGAGAAAAAGGTAGCTTATGAGAGGTTTTTACAAAGCAGAAGTGTTATAAGAGGAGCAGAGTACATGGAGAGTAAAAGAAAGGTAAAGAGAGTAGTGAGAGAGTGCAAAAGGAGAGCAGATGATAGAGTGGGAGAGGCACTGTCAAGAAATTTTAATGAAAATAAGAAAAAATTTTGGAGTGAGTTAAACAAGTTAAGAAAGCCTAGGGAAAATATGGATTTGTCAGTTAAAAACAGAGTAGGGGAGTTAGTAGATGGGGAGATGGAGGTATTGGGTAGATGGCGAGAATATTTTGAGGAACTTTTAAATGTTAAGGAAGAAACAGAGGCAGTAATTTCATGCACTGGTCAGGGAGGTATACCATCTTTTAGGAGTGAAGAAGAGCAGAATGTAAGTGTGGGGGAGGTACGTGAGGCATTACGTAAAATGAAAGGGGGTAAAGCAGCTGGAACTGATGGGATCATGACAGAAATGTTAAAAGCAGGGGGGGATATAGTGTTGGAGTGGTTGGTACTTTTGTTTAATAAATGTATGAAAGAGGGGAAGGTACCTAGGAATTGGCGGAGAGCATGTATAGTCCCTTTATATAAAGGGAAAGGGGACAAAAGAGACTGTAAAAATTATAGAGGAATAAGCTTATTGAGTATACCAGGAAAAGTGTACGGTAGGGTTATAATTGAAAGAATTAGAGGTAAGACAGAATGTAGGATTGCGGATGAGCAAGGAGGTTTCAGAGTGGGTAGGGGATGTGTAGATCAAGTGTTTACATTGAAGCATATTGTGAACAGTATTTAGATAAAGGTAGGGAAGTTTTTATTGCATTTATGGATTTAGAAAAGGCATATGATAGAGTGGATAGAGGAGCAATGTGGCAGATGTTGCAAGTATATGGAATAGGTGGTAAGTTATTAAATGCTGTAAAGAGTTTTTATGAGGATAGTGAGGCTCAGGTTAGGGTGTGTAGAAGAGAGGGAGACTACTTCCCGGTAAAAGTAGGTCTTAGACAGGGATGTGTAATGTCACCATGGTTGTTTAATATATTTATAGTTGGGGTTGTAAAGGAAGTAAATGCTAGGGTGTTCGGGAGAGGGGTGGGATTAAATTTTGGGGAATCAAATTCAAAATGGGAATTGACACAGTTACTTTTTGCTGATGATACTGTGCTTATGGGAGATTCTAAAGAAAAATTGCAAAGGTTAGTGGATGAGTTTGGGAATGTGTGTAAAGGTAGAAAGTTGAAAGTGAACATAGAAAAGAGTAAGGTGATGAGGGTGTCAAATGATTTAGATAAAGAAAAATTGGATATCAAATTGGGGAGGAGGAGTATGGAAGAAGTGAATGTTTTCAGATACTTGGGAGTTGACGTGTCGGCGGATGGATTTATGAAGGATGAGGTTAATCATAGAATTGATGAGGGAAAAAAGGTGAGTGGTGCGTTGAGGTATATGTGGAGTCAAAAAACGTTATCTATGGAGGCAAAGAAGGGAATGTATGAAAGTATAGTAGTACCAACACTCTTATATGGGTGTGAAGCTTGGGTGGTAAATGCAGTAGCGAGGAGACGGTTGGAGGCAGTGGAGATGTCTTGTTTAACCCTTTGAGGGTTTTCGTCGTACTAGTACGTCTTACGTGTAGGGGTTTTTGACGTACTAGTACTCATAAATTCTAGCGGCCTCAAATCTAGTGGGAGAAAGCTGGTAGGCCTTCATATGAAAGAATGGGTCTATGTGGTCAGTGTGCACAGTCTAAAAAAAATCCTGCAGCACACAGTGCATAATGAGAAAAAAAAAACTTTGACCATTTTTTTTTAATAAATCAGCGACTTTGCAGTGTATTTTCGTATGGTATTTATTGTTGTATTCTAGTTTTCTTGGTCTCATTTTATAGAATGGAAGACATATTACAGAAATTGAGATGATTTTGATTGGTTTTACAAAGAAAAGTGCCTTGAAATTGAGCTCAAAGTAGCAGAAATGTTCGATTTTTACCAAACTTCAAAAGTAAACAAATTGTGCCAAGCGTGCAATACACGTCAACTGGTGAGTCTAATATTCTTTCACAAGTGCACCAATAATATTTATACCATTTCTTACACTAATGCAGTAGTCTGCATAACAGTAAATCTTCAATTTTTTGTGAGAATAAAAATTCAAAGTGGAAAGCAAAAGAATATAAGAGGGGCCTTGAGACGTGACTAATGACCAGAGGAAATGTCATTTTAGTGCCAGGAATGTCTTTCTTGTTTATTCTGGACCCTATTCGGAAATTGGCATCTTTTGAAATTTGTGTGAAATTGGCAAAATTGCTATATTCTGACCACTGTATTGGATAGTTGAATTTCATAAATGAGTGGTTTCTTGCACCCATTCGATAGAAAAAATGGAGTTCTAGCGAAATATTCATGTTTTTTGTCGACTAGTACAGTGAAATTGGCCGAAAATGGGGCTCAAAGTGGGCAAAATCGCCGATGCGTAAACATCGCCGAGACCGTTAACTTTGCGAGAGCATAATTCCGTAAGTTTTCTATCAAATTTCAAACTTTTGGTGTCTTTATGATCGGGAAAAGATTCTCTATCTTTTCATAAGAGAAAATAATATTTTTTTTTTTTTTAAATTTGGCCGACCCTGAGAACGAGTTTCGGAGAGGGCCTGTCGACCCTCAAAGGGTTAAGGGCAATGTGTGGTGTAAATATTATGCAGAAAATTCGGAGTGTGGAAATTAGGAGAAGGTGTGGAGTTAATAAAAGTATTAGTCAGAGGGCAGAAGAGGGGTTGTTGAGGTGGTTTGGTTATTTAGAGAGAATGGATCAAAGTAGAATGACATGGAAAGCATATAAATCTATAGGGGAAGGAAGGCGGGGTAGGGGTCGTCCTCGAAAGGGTTGGAGAGAGGGGGTAAAGAAGGTTTTGTGGGCAAGGGGCTTGGACTTCCAGCAAGCGTGCGTGAGCGTGTTAGATAGGAGTGAATGGAGACGAATGGTACTTGGGACCTGACGATCTGTTGGAGTGTGAGCAGGGTAATATTTAGTGAAGGGATTCAGGGAAACCGGTTATTTTCATATAGTCGGACTTGAGTCCTGGAAATGGGAAGTACAATGCCTGCACTTTAAAGGAGGGGTTTGGGATATTGGCAGTTTGGAGGGATATGTTGTGTATCTTTATATGTGTATGCTTCTAGACTGTTGTATTCTGAGCACCTCTGCAAAAACAGTGATAATGTGCGAGTGTGGTGAAAGTGTTGAATGATGATGAAAGTATTTTCTTTTTGGGGATTTTCTTTCTTTTTTGGGTCACCCTGCCTCGGTGGGAGATGGCCGACTTTTTGAAAAAAAAAAAAAATATATTTTTTTTTTTATTTTTATTATCACACCGGCCGATTCCCACCAAGGCAGGGTGGCCTGAAAAAGAAAAACTTTCACCATCATTCACTCCATCACTGTCTTGCCAGAAGGGTGCTTTACACTACAGTTTTTAAACTGCAACATTAACACCCCTCCTTCAGAGTGCAGGCACTGTACTTCCCATCTCCAGGACTCAAGTCCGGCCTGCCGGTTTCCCTGAATCCCTTCATAAATGTTACTTTGCTCACACTCCAACAGCACGTCAAGTATTAAAAACCATTTGTCTCCATTCACTCCTATCAAACACGCTCACGCATGCCTGCTGGAAGTCCAAGCCCCTCGCACACAAAACCTCCTTTACCCCCTCCCTCCAACCCTTCCTAGGCCGACCCCTACCCCGCCTTCCTTCCACTACAGACTGATACACTCTTGAAGTCATTCTGTTTCGCTCCATTCTCTCTACATGTCCGAACCACCTCAACAACCCTTCCTCAGCCCTCTGGACAACAGTTTTGGTAATCCCGCACCTCCTCCTAACTTCCAAACTACGAATTCTCTGCATTATATTCACACCACACATTGCCCTCAGACATGACATCTCCACTGCCTCCAGCCTTCTCCTCGCTGCAACATTCATCACCCACGCTTCACACCCATATAAGAGCGTTGGTAAAACTATACTCTCATACATTCCCCTCTTTGCCTCCAAGGACAAAGTTCTTTGTCTCCACAGACTCCTAAGTGCACCACTCACTCTTTTTCCCTCATCAATTCTATGATTCACCTCATCTTTCATAGACCCATCCGCTGACACGTCCACTCCCAAATATCTGAATACGTTCACCTCCTCCATACTCTCTCCCTCCAATCTGATATTCAATCTTTCATCACCTAATCTTTTTGTTATCCTCATAACCTTACTCTTTCCTGTATTCACCTTTAATTTTCTTCTTTTGCACACCCTACCAAATTCATCCACCAATCTCTGCAACTTCTCTTCAGAATCTCCCAAGAGCACAGTGTCATCAGCAAAGAGCAGCTGTGACAACTCCCACTTTGTGTGTGATTCTTTATCTTTTAACTCCACGCCTCTTGCCAAGACCCTCGCATTTACTTCTCTTACAACCCCATCTATAAATATATTAAACAACCACGGTGACATCACACATCCTTGTCTAAGGCCTACTTTTACTGGGAAAAAATTTCCCTCTTTCCTACATACTCTAACTTGAGCCTCACTATCCTCGTAAAAACTCTTCACTGCTTTCAGTAACCTACCTCCTACACCATACACTTGCAACATCTGCCACATTGCCCCCCTATCCACCCTGTCATACGCCTTTTCCAAATCCATAAATGCCACAAAGACCTCTTTAGCCTTATCTAAATACTGTTCACTTATATGTTTCACTGTAAACACCTGGTCCACACACCCCCTACCTTTCCTAAAGCCTCCTTGTTCATCTGCTATCCTATTCTCCGTCTTACTCTTAATTCTTTCAATTATAACTCTACCATACACTTTACCAGGTACACTCAACAGACTTATCCCCCTATAATTTTTGCACTCTCTTTTATCCCCTTTGCCTTTATACAAAGGAACTATGCATGCTCTCTGCCAATCCCTAGGTACCTTACCCTCTTCCATACATTTATTAAATAATTGCACCAACCACTCCAAAACTATATCCCCACCTGCTTTTAACATTTCTATCTTTATCCCAAAAAATATATATATATATATATATATATATATATATATATATATATGTATATATATATATATATATATGTATATATATATATGTATATATATATGTATATATATATATATGTATATATGTATGTCTATATATATATATGTATATATATATATATGTATATATATATATATGTATATATATATATGTATATATATATATGTATATATATATATATATATATGTATATATATATATATATGTATATATATATATATATATATATATATATATATATATATATATATATATACAGTGGATCCTCTACTTGCGAGTTTAATCGTTCCATGACCTTGCTCGCAACTGCATTTTCTCTTTTGCAGAATCAATTTTCCTCATTTAAATTAATTGAAATGCAATTAATCCGTTCCAGTGGAATTCTGTACTTCAATAATTTTGCTAATATCAGCTCTATGGCTTATTTATCTATCTCACTTCATCTAATATGACATAATAAACAATATAAATAACATAGAAACCTGATATATACTCTAAAATGAATAAAATATGTCATTCATGTAGTGGTGTGGGCGGTGTCAGCGGTGGACGAGTTTGTCTGGAGACCGGGCAAAATACTTATGAATAATTTTGCTAATATCATCTATACGGCTTATTTATATATCACAGTTCATCTAGTATGACATAACAAACAATATGAATAACATAGAAACAAGATATATACTCTAGAATGAATAAAATATGTCATTCATGTAGTGGAATGGGTGGTGTCGGCGATGGACGAGGAAACCGGGCAAAATTCTTCATGAATAATTTTGCTAATATCTATACTGCTTATTTATCTATCACAGTTCATCTAGTATGACATAACAAACAATATGAATAACATAGAAACATGATATATACTCTAGAATGAATAAAATATGTCATTCATGTAGTGGTATGGGCGGTGTCAGCGGTGGACGAGAGTTTGTCTGGACACCAGGCAAAATTCTTCATGAATAATTTCGCTAATATCATCTATACCGCTTATTTATATATCACAGTTCATCTAATATGACATAACAGACAATATAAATAACATAGAAACACGATATATACTCTAGAATGAATAAAATATGTCATTATGTAAGAGGTGGAGGCGGCCACAACCGCTCCCTCTTTGTTGCGGTAAGCACTGCCATATAGTGACGGCCTTTTGAAGCCGTCTATTATTATAATTATTATATGTAGTACATTATATATGTATTATTGTACATATTATTATTATTGTATTATACTATTATTATTATTATTATCGTTACTATTATTATATAAATTATTTGTAATTTTTATTCACACAAAAAGTATAAGATTTACTGTTATTCCTTATTGGAATGGACAGTGACATCATTTGTTTACACTGAAACAGCCAAGCAATGGACCATTTCTCCTAGGTTGAGCTGAATTTCAAGGCACTTTTCGTCATGAAAGCAATCAAAATCATATCTATTTCTGTAATATATCTTCCATTCTATCAAATGAGACCAAAAAAAACGAGAATACAACCATAAAAACCATTCGAAATTACCACTAAGGGGTGGCTAATTGCTGAGAAGTGAACTCCATTATTTATGCTTAGATTTCTTTCAGTTTTGGTGTACATTAAGAAGCATCTTTCCATCATACATTGCCCAAGTTTCAATAAGATAGTCCAACAAACAAATGAGATACAATTCCCGAGATCAAGAGCAAGAGACCCTCACCAGTGTCAAGGAACCTGCTTTGAGGTCTGCTCGCTTGTGGAAATTTTATGAATGTACATTACTGTATATATGTAGATACTATACAGTGGAACCTCTACTTGCGAGCGTGTCCACGTGTGAGTTTTTCCAAATACGAGCAGTCGATGCATCGATTTTTTGCTTCCATACGCGAGCAAAATTTCCACACGCGAGCAGACCTCAAGGTAGGTTCCTTGACACTGGTGAGGGGCTCTTGATCTCGGGAATTGTATCTCATTTGTTTGTTGGACTATCTTATTGAAACTTGGGCAATGTATGATGGAAAGATGCTTCTTTATGTACACCAAAAATGAAAGAAATCTAAGCATAAATAATGGAGTTCACTTCTCAGCAATTAGCCACCCCTTAGTGGTATTTTCGTATGGTTTTTATGGTTGTATTCTCGTTTTTTTTTTGGTCTCATTTAATAGAATGGAAGATATTTTACAGAAATAGATATGATTTTGATTGATTTGATGACGAAAAGTGCCTTGAAATTGAGCTCAACCTAGGAGAAATGGTCCATTGCTTGGCTGTTTCAGTGTAAACAAATGTATTCCAATATGCAGTTGTGAATGGGTTGACATATTTATACAATTATTGCAATAAGGAATAACAGTAAATCTTATATTTTTTGTGCGAATAAAAATTACAAATAATTTATATAATAATAATAATAATAATGATAATAATAATAATACATGTAATATGTATAATAATATGTATAATAATAATATGAATAATAACAACACGTATAATAATAATATAATAATAATAATATAATATGTATAATAATAATACATATATAATAATAATGTACTACATATAATAATTATAATAATAGATGGCTTCAAAAGGCCGTCACTAGATGGCAGTGTTTACCACAACAAAGAGGGAGCGGTTGTGGCCGACTCCACCTGTTACATAATGACATATTTTATTCATTCTAGAGTATATATCGTGTTTCTATGTTATTTATATGTCTGTTATGTCATATTAAATGAACTGTGATATATAAATAAGCCGTATAGATGATATTAGCGAAATTATTCATGAAAAATTTTGCCCGGTCTCCAGACAAACTCGTCCACCGCCGACACCGCCCATACCACTACATGAATGACAAATTTTATTCATTCTAGAGTATATATCATGTTTCTATGTTATTCATATTGTTTGTTATGTCATACTAGATGAACTGTGATAGATAAATAAGCAGTATAGATGATATTTGTGAAATTATTCATGAATTTTGCCCGGTCTCCAGACACTCTCTCGTCCACTGCTGACACCGCCCATACCACTACATGAATGACATATTTTATTCATTTTAGAGTATATATCAGGTTTCTATGTTATTTATATTGTTTATTATGTCATATTAGATGAAGTGAGATAGATAAATAAGCCGTAGAGTTGATATTAGCGAAATTATTGAAGTACAGAATTCCACTGTAACGGATAAATGGCATTCCAATTAATTTAAATGAAGAAAATTGACTCTGCGAACGAGCAAAGGTCATGACCTTTAATCCGTTCCATGACCTTGCTCGCAAGGTCATGGAACGGATTAAACTCGCAAGTAGAGGTTCCACTGTATATGTATGTATGGAGGTAAAGAAAGGAATGTGTTAGAGTATAGTGGTACCAACACACTTATATGAGTATGAAGCATGGGTTGTAAATGCTGCAGCAAGGAGGAGGCTGGAGGCAGTGGAGATGTTGTGTCTAAGGGCAATGTGTTGTGTAAATATTATGCAGAGAATTTATAGTGTAGAAATTAGGAGGAGCTGTGGAGTTACTAAAAGTATTATTCAGAGGGCTGAAAAGGGGTTATTGAGATGGTTTGGTCATTTAGAAAGGATGGAGCAAGATAGGATGGCTTAGAGGGTGTATAAATCTATAGCAGAGGAGAGAAGGGGTAGGGGTCATCCTAGGTAAGGATGGAGGGAGGGGGTAAAAGAGGATTTGTGTGCAAGGGGCTTGGACATGCAGCATGCATGTGTGAGCATGTTAGATAGGAGTGAATGGAGGTGAATGGTTTTTGGGCTCTGACAACCTGCTGGAGTGTGAGCAGGGTAATATTTTGTGAAGGGATTCAGGGAAACTGGTTAGCCAGACTTGAGCCCTGGAGGTGGGAAATACAGTGCCTTCACTTTAAAAAGGAGGGGTTTGGGATATTGACTGTTTGGAGTGACATCTAAACTGTCGTATCTGAGCGCCTCTGCAAAGACAGTGATTATGTGTGAATAATGGTGAAAGTGTTGAATGATGGTGAAAGTGTTTTTCTTTTTTGGGTTACTCTGCCTTGGTGGGATATGGCTGAAGTATTGATATAAAAAAATGCATTCATGTAGATACTGTAAATATATATATGTATATACTGGTAATGATGTCAACACTTACGGAAAGGCAGAGATTGAATGAATGATGGTGAATATAGTTTTCTTTGGGTAACTGTCTTAGCAGGAGATGGTTGTTGAGGTAAAAAAATATACATAAATATATGCATGTATGTGCAGAATTTGATAATGGTGAAAACTGATGTAACTAGAACAGGTGTTAATTTCATTGTTTCAGGTACAAATGCCCAGATCCCAACAATAGATATTGTGGAGCTGAACACAACTATCAACCACTTATATTGTCTGAACTCCTCTGACACTTATCAAGACTGCTTTGCCAACACAGCCAAAAACTATACCTATAGCCTGCCCATTTCAAGATTCATGCGACACACCAACCTTACATTGCACTTCAGGTAAATGTTTCATGATGCATAATATTATGTATGTCATTACAGTCTTTTCTGTTAGCTCTGCAACATTTAGTTATTATTATTACAGCTTCTCCTTATTTAGTGACATAATCATTTACTGACCACTCAGACTTACGACCAGCTCTCCAACCAGTATGCAAACCTAAATAACATATATTAGAGCTGATTTCCTCTATCCTGTTTATTACACTATACAGTACACTCTTGTATAAACATTTAAAAAATGATCAATTCACTTACTGACCTACTCTTAGGAACGGAACCCTGTCGTTAAGTATCCCCCCATATCTGTGGGGGATACGTTCTAAGGACCTGTGATGTATACTGAAACTGCAGTGTACATTACTTCCTTTTTTTTTTTTTAAAAACATCAGCCGTTTCCCACCAAGGCAGGGTGACCCAAAAAGAAAGAAAAAAAAACTTTCATCATTCAACACTTTCACCATCACTCATACATAATCACTGTCTTTGCAGAGGCACTCAGATATGACAGTTTAGATGTCTCTCCAAACTGCCAATATCATACCTGTTATAAAGTTTAATTGATAAGTTACGCACAATAAGTCGAGAATTATCACTTTTTCACTGGTGGGAAGCACTTCTCATGACTTCTCTTAGGCTTTGAAAAACTGCCACTATCACTACTATTGCACTACGGTGCCATTATTAAGCAAAATTAAGGCTTGTTTTTGGGCCATGGTAAACCACAGATATGAGGTCCTACTGTATTACTAATTATTATTATTAACCATTTGACTGTTTCAGTACATCTTACAAGCCACCGTGTTTGATGTATATATACTCAAAAATTCTAGCGGCTTCAAATCAAGCAGGAGAAAGCTGGTAGGCCCACATGTGAGAGAATGGGTCTGTGTGGTCAGTGTGCACCATATAAAAAAATCCTGCAGCAATCAGTGCATAATGAGAAAATAACGCCAACTGTGTTTTTTGGATTAAAACTTCGACTTTGCGGTGTATTTTTGTATAGTATTTATGGTTGTATTTACGGTTCCCCACCTCTCACACTGAACCCCAATGGCTCTAACCCTGCCAATCTAACCTTTCCTGTGTACCCCACCTTTATAACGCTCATACAGTTGTAGTGAGTGGGACAACTGAACATATCTCTGTTAGCAGAGATATGTATGTGGCATCTTTGACTGACACATGAACACATTGGCCTAGTTATATTTTTTTTTTCAACAAGTTGGCCGTCTCCCACCGAGGCAGGGTGACCCAAAAAAGAAAGAAAATCCCCAAAAAGAAAATGCTTTCATCATCATTCAACACTTTCGCCACACTCACACATAATCACTGTTTTTGCAGAGGTGCTCAGAATACAACAGTTTAGAAGCATATACGTATAAAGATACACAACATGTCCCTCCAAACTGCCAATATCCCAAACCCCTCCTTTAAAGTGCAGGCATTGTACTTCCCATTTCCAGGACTCAAGTCCGACTATATGAAAATAACCGGTTTCCCTGAATCCCTTCACTAAATATTACCCTGCTCACACTCCAACAGATCGTCAGGTCCCAAGTACCATTCGTCTCCATTCACTCCTATCTAACACGCTCACGCACGCTTGCTGGAAGTCCAAGCCCCTTGCCCACAAAACCTCCTTTACCCCCTCTCTCCAACCCTTTCGAGGACGACCCCTACCTCGCCTTCCTTCCCCTATAGATTTATATATTATATATATTATTTTTTATGCAATTTTGAGTTCTATACAAAATTTGATTGGCTTTTTTGAGGGCTAATTGAATGTAACCCTATTTTTCCCATATGTTCTTCATTTCAGTTTACACACATTTTTGATTACATCATTTTCAAGACCTTAAACTACTGTGTTATCTGTCAAAAGTAGTCTAGTATACATGAACTATTCTGACTGTTACAGATGCATAACTTATTTAAATTTCTAAACAGATGAGGTGTATAAAGAAATTTGTCTGTTACAGATTCATGGCAGATAATTTTGACAGGCAGCCCTCCTTCTGTGCCAACTGCAGCGACAGCATTCCCTCGTTTCCATTTGAGCAGTGTTCTGATACTGGCACTGTTCTTTCCCCTTATGATGTGGTGGAGAGTCATGGTCCCCGTGACCATTATGTTACACTTCTTAATGTTGGAATGTGGCATCAGGTTGCCTACAAGTTCCGTATACCAGTTGTTGAGGGGGCCGAGGTTAGTTTTTTTTTTTTTTTTTTAATTTTTAGCATTGCCTCTTAACATTTGTCTATAAAAAAAACAAAAAGGCACAATAGCATGACTGGAACAATACACAGATAACCCGGACATAGGAGAGAGGAACTTACGATGACGTTTCGGTCCAACTTGGACCATTTACTAAGTCACACTGTGTGGGTTATTTGTGTATTACTTCCATCTTTTCCATTACTTCTTTAGTGTGCCTTAACACTGTTGCATATGTTTCCTTACACCTGTTGAGCCTGTTCACCTAGCAGTAACTAGGTACTGAGTGATGGCTAACTGTTGTTGCTTGTCTTCCTGCAGGGGGTAGTACTATACTCTAGATAGGGTTGAGCTTTGAAAGGAGCTGAGGTAGGATAGCAGCTTTTTGACTTGAAATTCAAAAGTGTAAAAAAACATCTATTGCAAGTGATATAGTGCTGGAAACATTGTGGTAGACCATCAAGTGTGTGTGTAGCCAGAGTGGCACTTGAATGTGTGTACCTTACATAGCACTTCATTGTGAATAGCCAAAAGCAAGTGTTCATTGATGTTTCTCTTAAAAACACAGCTTTCAAAAAATTATCTTTTCAGTTATTTGCACACTAAATTTTTTCTAATTATTTCATGTATAAAATCTTTTATCTGAATACCTATACAGAGTAATTCTGTTGATTAATATATCTTTCATTTTAATGCTGATATGATTATACATGTACATTATTTGTGCCAAGAACCTTGGCTATAAAGATTAATATAAAATTTGTATATTTCAGGATCCCTGCAGCTTCACACCAGAGTATGTTGGAGAAAAATATTATGAATTAAACTTTATATTTCATAGAGTCTGTACTGAATAAAGCAAACAAATTTATGATTATCACATATTCTAAATTTATTTTAAGCATCAATCATTCATGTTTATTCATAAATACCCAAACCATTTTCATTTCCATGACAATGTATTATGGCCATACATCACAGTTATAGAAGTATTTTTTCCATTTTACATCTGTAGTTTGTTTTTGTGAACATTTCCAGTTTCTTCTAAGCAAATCTTGAGTACCTCATTTAGCGAGTTTCATTTTGCATATGTGAAAATTAAACCTAATGTTTAAATGTAGCTCAAATTAATAATCTGTAGTGGGCAATTAATTGTAAGATGTGGCCTGTTGCAAATACAGACATATCACGGATCTGATTAGGCATAGATTATGATGTACTGTATATGTAAATATTTTGTAAATAGTTTAAATTAATATTACACGCTTCAATTAAAATATTTTTGTTTGTATCTGTTGGATGGTAGGATCATGGCAGGTAAAGTAATCAGGAATAAAGTTAACTTTTATAAGCTTACTGATTTTATAACATGATGACAACTTAATGATGTACAAAAGTAATATTTACTATAATATTATTATAAGAAATGTCTACCATGTTACAGATCTCTTCATACCATTTGTCAAAAGTTTTTATGGAAATTTTGCCAGTGATCAGCAAGTTCACAGATGCTAGCCTTTTAAGGTCATCAGATTACCATGCTCAGTCACCTAAAATTTATGTATTTTTATTCCTTACTAATAATCAAAGTGTTTGACAATATACTTAAGCTGTACAGTTAGAGTAGCTTACAATATAGTTCTATTGCACATTATCTGTTGTCTCATGTGGGATTCTATGGTGATTCTTAATAAGGAAAGGTTTCTTCTAACTTGACGTGTTTTACACTAGAATTTTTTATTGCAGGTTTTATTTTTATGCCTTGCTTTATGTAGCTCATGGGACATAAAAATCACTTTTTGAAATAATAAAAAGTTTATTTATGTTGGAATGGGTATTTTTTCATTTTACTACAATTTTTGTTTATTGTACAAAATGAAAATGTTTTATATGCCGTGTGGCTTGGTAGCTCAGGCTATATGATGTCCGGTATGCCTTGCTAGCTCAGGCAATATGATGCTCAGTGTGGCATGGTAGTTTAGGCTGTATGATGTCCAGTGTGGTTTGGTAGTTCAGGCTACATGATACCATGGTTTGGTGGCTCAAGCTGGTCTATCTAGGGTAATTCCTTGGATTCTCTCACTCATTACATTACAGACAATATGAATACATAGCTTCAAACAGGTTTGTATTTAATGACACTGCCCATCACCTTGCATAATAAAACAAAAAAAAATTCCTTTTTATTACCCATCACTTTTGTGGTGCTACTTTACCTGGTATTCATTTTACAATTATTATATGTAGTGTGTGCCTGTTTCAAGGCATGATGTATTGCACTATTGTATTACCTTGCCATCATTCACAAATATCAGCACAGCTTGTCAAATATTTCATGTTTGCAAGTGCAATTGTTATTCTTGGTGGGGCAAAAAGTTACCACAAGTTTTGTTAAGTTTTTTATTTGTTGTCATTGTTTTATGTCATAAAGAGTTCAAGATAATATATGCTAAAGAGTAGGATACAGTAGATATAGACACTCAGAAATTCAAGTTGTAATTACCTTTTATAGTACAGTGGTATTCTAACTAACTCTTCTGTTAAAATACAGTATTCATGATCTCACTTGTTACTTTAGTCAATGCTCAATTTGTATTTTGATTAATTGCTTAAACTTTAGAAATATTAATTAAAGGTAAGGCTCCTTTTCTATACATTCCTAAACTTTTCTTCCATAGTATTTGAAATTTAGCAGAATTTTTTAAAATTACCTTGAACTCTGACTTCTACACTTTCTTGTGCCAGACAACATTTCTAGCAAAAAAAAAAAAAATTCTGGATATTAGGACATGTATAGCTTTGATTAGGTCATGATTTCATGATTGTTAGTGACATAATATGTGATATTTGTAACTTCAGACACACATTCCAAGAGTAATATAAAATGTTATAGACTTAATACTTTCTAGTGTTGTAAATATGGGTTAAGCTTTGTACAGAAGAATATATGATTGATATTTCATATTTAATAAATGTACTTATATTATACTATTTTTTTTTTTTATAAAATCCTCAAGAAATTTTAGCAGTTGTAAATGCTAAAGGTTCCAAATACATTGATATTCTATCTGTTGCATAGAAATAGATGGCCAACTTTTTCTTGGTAACAGTTTTCATATGTACTGTATGAAACCTGTTATTCTTTAAAAATGTATTTTTTGTTAATATTTTTGGGTGTCTGGAACAGATTAATTGTGTATTTACATTACAATATTTCTTATGGGAAATATTAATTCAGTTTTTGTATGTTTCGGTTTTAGACTGACCTTCTGGAACGGATTAGGTATGAAAACCAGAGTTCCACTGTATCTTTATTCTGAAATGTTTCGCCCACACAACATTTTACATCAGTTGAATACAGAGGTTGTAGATATGGAGACAGCAGAAGCTGAACTGAAACTACAGGTGCTTCTTGACCTATGATGGGGTTATGTTCTGAGGAACCCACCGTAAGTTGAATATGAATACAGTGGAACCCTGAGTTTCGAACGCATCAACTATTGAACGCTTCAAGTTTTGACCGCTTTTTTCGCACCAAGTTTGTCCCGAAATCGAACGTGCCCTTTGTTTAGAACCGCATACCAGACCTGTCCGCCTGCCCATGTCCCCGCGCAGGCGTCGTGAGCCAGTCTGGCTTAGTTTATGCTTGAGTGAACATTAACCTGTGTGCTCATTTAAATATTTCACAATTAATTCATTGTGTTTGGTGCTTGTTTATTAAGTGCAACTGTAAAATAAGCTACCATGGTGGTGATGATGGTGGTGGTGGATGGTATTGGTGGATGGTGATGGTGGATGGTGATGGTGGATGGTGGTGTGGTGGTGGATGGTGGTGTGGTGGTGGATGGTGGTGTGGTGGTGGATGGTGGTGGTGGGTGGTATTGGTGGATGGTATTGGTGGATGGTGGTGGATGGTGGCAAGCTGAAACAAACCATCTCTGCAACAGGTTCAGTGACAGAACCATGTCCCATTTTAGGGAAAGCTTAACCCTTTGACTGTTTCGGTCGTATATATACGTCTTACGAGCCACCGTGTTTGACGTATATATACTCATAAATTCTAGCGGCTTCAAATCAAGCAGGAGAAAGCTGGTAGGCCCATATGTGAGAGAATGGGTCTGTGTGATCAGTGTGCACCATATAAAAAAATCCTGCAGCAAGCAGTGCATAATGAGAAAAAAAACTCCGACCATTTCTTTAATTAAAATGCCGACTTCGTGGTCTATTTTCGTATAGTATTTATGGTTGTATTCTCGTTTTCTTGGTCTCATTTGATAGAATGGAAAACATATTATAGAAATGGAGGCGATTTTGATTGGTTTTACTATGAAAAGAACCTTGAAATGGAGCTCAAAGTAGGGGAAATGGTTGATTTTTGGGGAAATGGTTGATTTTTGCCAATGTTCAAAAGTAAACAAATGATGTCATTGTCCAATAAATGTCCAAGTAGCCATTCTAATATGCAGTCATGAATGGGTTGACATTATTTATACAATTATTACAATATTGCAGTAGTCTGCATAACAGTAAATCTTCTATTTTTTGTTTGAATAAAAATTCAAAATAGAAAGCAAGAGTAATATCAGAGGGGCCTGGAGACGTGACTGATGAACAAAGAAAATGTTATTTTAGAGCCAGGAATGTCTGCATTGTTCATTCTGGACCTTATTTTGAAATTGTCATATTTTTTAATTTTCGTGAAATTGGCCAAATTGCCAATTTCTGACCATGTTATTGGGTAGTTGAAATCTGTAAATGGGCAGATTCTTGCACTCAATCGATAGAAAAAATGGAGTTCTAAAGAAATAGCTATGAGTTTGGTCGACTGGAACAAAGGAATTAGCCGAAAATAGGGCTCAAAGTGGGCAAAATCGCAGATTCGTAAATATCACAGAGGTCCCTAACTTCGCAAGAGCGTAATGCCGTCAGTTTTCCATCAAATTTTGTTCTTTTGGTTACATTACCATCAGGAAAAGATTATCATTTCACAAGAAAAAAAATTTTTTGTTTCTTCAAAAATTTTTCGACACCAGGAGGCACCTCAGGATTTGGGGTTTCGACAGTCAAGGGGTTAAAGAAGGGAAGTAACCCCAGATAAGGACTTGTTACCTAAATTCTTTATGGAATGAGATTCCCCTTCCAAACAATAAGTGCTCCCTCACTCCTCCCTATCTTCCATATGCCATCAACAACCTTCAGTAAAGGCAAGTAAAAATGTTATTTTATATGTTTATTTAAATGTTTATTTATCTTTTACTAATTGTACTATGTTTATTGTATGTAAAACTATAATTAATCTTTATAAATGTATTTTTTTGTGAATTTTTGGGGGGGTTTCTGGAATGGATTAATTGTATTTACATTATTTCTTATGGGAAATATTGCTTCGAGTTTCGAACGTTTCGACTTTAGAACTAGCTCCTGGAACAGATTAAGTTCGAAACTCGGGGTACCACTGTATATGCTAAATAAATAAGTAAATAAATAACTACTGTCACTGAATAAGTAAATAAACAGATAATTACTGTAACTAACTAAATACCGGTATTGAAAAGTAAATGAATACAAGTTAAAGATAATTATCCAGCCTAAGTGATGGGTAATTATTTTTAAGTTTCATCACAAAGTAATTGCTTTTGCATCATTGTAAAGTCAAAATATTGTAAGTCGAACCATCATAAGTCGAGAAGTATCTGTACTTGACAGCCACATCAGAAGAAAGATGACAGTGAAAGGCCAGGGAGGAAGGAGAGCTCATGAACAATGACAAGGTCAGTGAAGGATTGATAAAATTATTTGAAGATGTCTTCTCAGTGGCAACTGGGGCAATACTAGAGACAGGAACAGGGGTACTGACAAGTACTGGATGCCATCCACACAACAGGAAAAGAGGTATAGAAACTCTTGATGAACTTGGATACATCAAAGGCAATGGGAACTGACATGTCACCATGGATTGTGTGAGAGGGTGCAGAAGCACTGTCTAAACCACTAGCTATGATCTACAGTATGTCATTGGATATGGAGCAATTATGAGAGATTTGGAAGTCAGCAAATGTAGTCCCTACAATCAAGGAGACAAGGTGTTAAACTGCAGACCTGTTTCTCCAATATGCATATCTTGCAAGGTAATGAAGAAACTTATCAGGGAAAGAGTGGTAGAACACTTGGAGAGAAGTTGTTTCATTAGCAAACTAGCATGGGTTTAAGGATAGCAAATCATGTCTTACTAACTTGTTGGAGTTTTATGACAAAGTAAAAGATGTGCAACAAGACTGCAGTTTTTTAGACTGCAAGAAGTTTGGGTTTAGGCCGAAAAAAAGCACGAATGATGCAATTATTCAGATGCTCGAATTACTATATACAGCACACGAAAAAACTAATATCCTCTGGGGCTCTTCAGACCGACAGAAAGCATTTGATACAGTAGACCATAATATCTTGCACCTAAAACTAGAACACTATGGGGTCAGAGGACACTCCCTCAACTACCTAAAATCTTATCTTAGTGATAGACACAGGTATATATACACAAATGACATGACCAGTACTCAGCCTGCAGTTGTTGGAATACCACAGGGAAGTGTCCTAGGTCCTCTACTCTTTCTTATTTACATCAATGACCTCCCAATTGCATCTTGACTCTTTAAACCAGTTCTATTTGCAGATGACACCATTTATGCCTTCTCCCACCCAAACCCGGCTATACTTAGTGACAATGTAAACAGCGAGCCACTAAAAATATCAAACTGAATGACGACCAACAAACTCACTGGCAATACTGACAAAACCTACTTCGTGCTTTTTAGAAACAGCATCAAATATCCAGCTAAACATATCGATAAATGGTTCCCCCATTACAAAACACTCTGAGGGCTAATTTCTAGGCCTTCACCTTGACTATAATCTTAAATTTCAGACCCACATCCAGCATATAACTAAGAAAGTTTCCAAAACAGTAAGTATCCTTTCCAAGATAGGATACTATGTGGTACCCCTAAATGGCACTCCTTACTTTATATTACTGTCTAACATACCCAACAGAAAGCCGCAATAAGAATTATCACGCAATCCAATGCACAATAACCCACACCCCCACTCTTCAGAGACCTAAACCTACTCACCATACAGAACATTCACACCTACTATTGTGCAACCTACATTTACAAAGCCATAAATTCTAATATTAACCCTGAACTAAAACACTTTCTTGATAGTTGCAACAGGACACATAGACACAATACCAGACACAAAAATCTCTATGACATTCCCCGTGTCCAGCTAAACCTCTGCAAAAATTTGATGTACATAAAAAGGCCTAAAATCTGGAACTACCTGCCTGAAAACTCTAGAACCGAAGACTCAACCACCATTTTCATCAGCTAACCAAATGAAAACCATCTAATTCTCTTTTTGTATCATGAACACATCCTAAACAATATAGTCTGACTCTCATTATATGTAATTCCCCCATAATTTACACTTACACCCACCCAAATGACTGTAAACATAAAATTCATAATACTATACCTATTGCCTATTAAATCTTAAATTAGTCCTAAGTTTGCCTAAGATCATGCCAAGACAAATCCAATCCCATCACTAAATCTACCATTTGTAATATTATTACACGATTTGTACTACCTAACTATATTAAATCTAATTGTGTATGTACCTAATTAAGTACATGTATGTATCTAATTAAGTATGTTCAAATGTACTGCTCCATAACTTACATCAATATAGAGTAAGAACTAGTACAGTGGACACTTGGTTATCAGCCGTTCCGCTTATCGGCCAACTCGGTTATCGGTGGGTTTTTCGGCTTCCGGTTATCGGCCATTATTTTGCTTATTAGCCATACGGGACACGTCAACCTACTGCCACAAGCTGCTCATGTGTCAGTCTGGCCGTGTCTCTGGGCAAGTGAAGAAGCTTCTGCTCATTCATCCAAACATTTCGCTATAATCATTGTTTTTGGTGGTTATTTATTAAGTGCAACTGCAAAATAAGTAACCATGGCCCCAAAGAAAGTTCCTAGTAAAGTTCCTTTGGTATAGAAAGTGAGAAACATGATGGAATTTAAGAAAGAAATTGTAGCAAAGTGCAGGAGTGGTGGTGGTAGAGGGTGGTAGTGATGGTGGTAGTGATGGTGGTAGTGGCTGTGACGGTGGTAGAGGGTGGTAGTGCTTGTGATGGTGGTAGAGGGTGGTAGTAATTATGATGGTGGTAGAGGGTGGTAGTGATGGTGGTAGAGGGTAGAGCTGCAAGACCTTCATCTGGAACAGCAACAGACCACAGCTGAGGAAACTGCTTCAGAGGAGGAGGAAGAGAGGGGCAAGAACGTGCCTTCTTCAGTGATTAATTAAGGACGTGTGCAAAGTGGAGTGAGTTGCAGGGGGTACAGTGACTCTCAAGCCTCTCTCCTCCTCCCATCTTCCATAAGCCAAGAAGAGTCTTCAAAAAAGGTATGTAATACTGATTTAAGTGTTCATGTACTTATTTTATTTAGTTCTCATTATTCTGTGTATGTAAAACTATAATTAATCTTCAAAAAAAATTATTTTTTTGTGAATATTTTTGGGTGTCAGGAACGGATTAATTGTATTTACATTAATTCTTATGGGAAATGTTATTTCAGTTTTCGGCCATTTCGGTTTTAGGCTGAGCTTCTGGAGCGGATTACGGCCAATAACCGAGGGTCCACTGTAGTATTAGTCTGCCCGAAATGCCTAGGCATGCTAGTGGCCTTCTTTGTAATTAATATTTTATAACATGTAAACTACACATTGTAAGCTTTACAAGGAAATAAAGATTTTGATTTGATTACTTCACCTATGGTATTTGTGCTTAGGAATCTACCACAGCCAATCACCTTAAACCATTAATAACCCAACAAAAAGCTGCAGTGAGGATGATCACAAACTCCTGCACCAGATAACACACCCCACCACTTTTCGAGAGCTTGAACCTACTTAATATACAAAATATACACACTTATTAGTGTGCCTACTATATACAAAGAACATTAAACTCCAATATAAACTCTCCGTTCAAACTTCTAGACAGCTACAACAGAACACAGGCATAACACGAGGCAGACAAAACTTTTCGACATCCCTAGTGTCTGTCTCACACTATGCAAAAATGCAATGCACATAAAGGGTCCAAAGATCTGGAACTCTTTGCCTAAACCAGCAAGAGGTCCCCTGCCCACAAATCAATTTAGGACTACACTTAAAAATCATATTATTATTTTATTTTTATTTTTTATTATCACACTGGCCGATTCCCACCAAGGCAGGATTTGTTTTGCTTACAGAATGGGTAATGAGTTTGTCAAGGGAGTACAAGTGCATTAAGGGCATCATGGCTGGCCTTGATCCTACCCATCCCCAGGTGAGTAACAGGTCAGGCTCGACTCTGGCTAAACTAGATAACACTGGTCTATAGTCAATATAAGACACATTGAAATATAGTACTAACCTTAGAAATTGAGTGAATGTTCTGTGACTCCAGTTACTGTTAATCCTCGTACCCTAGTTCTGTTAGGGGACTCCAGTCTAAATGGAAGAGCACATGGTGGAGTTCCCATGGGAAAGCATGAACTAGGGATGGGTAATCTTCACTTAAAAGCAAGAGAGTGACGAGAGCTCTGCTTACAAGGGGCTTTTGGCATGTTACACTTAACCACTGTGTTTCTTTGTACATCTTTGTATCATGTCCAAATTAATAATAAATAAATAAATAAATAAAGAGAGGAGGACGTGTAGGGTAGCAGCCATGATGAAAAGTTAGGCTGCTGTATTTTTGTGGAGCTAAAAGTGTGAGCCATTAATGGACTCTGAACTCTCTTATTCAGTAATATTCCAGTCTGCCTAGTTTCCATTTACCTTATCACTTCACTGTCGACTCAAATCTTCCACAGTATTAATATTAATTTCCCCAAGTTGTGTCCATTAATAACCGTTTGTAAATTTGCACGATACTTGTCTTTAGTTCAATATCTTTATTATACACCTTATACCCATCCTGTGGGCGGTATTACTCAGTAAATTTAACTCATGATTCTCTAATTCTTAATAATTTCCCTAAATGGTATTACGATCCAGTATCTTCACTAGTCATTGCTTTTTATGCCTTAAACTGAAGGAAGAGTTGTGAGGAAGTAGCCTCTTTGGGGCTACTGACGGCGGAAAGGAACTCCCTTTTGACCCCTGGGTATCTCACAAGGCCCCTCCTAGCGTCTACGACAGTTAAATACCTCTGGACATGCCTTTTATGCATTTTTTAAATCATGTTTTTTTGTTGGTTGGAAGAGTGAAAAAAGAAATCAGATGAAAGAGAGTGAAGTTCACACTGTTTTACATGGTCTGGAACATCCAATTTAAGCCAAAACGATTTTTTATAATTAATGTGAAAATATTTTACATAATTTCCTAAATGTAGAACATATAAATGAATATATTAATTGTGTAATAAAATATGATGCTGGTTTGACCCTTTCGAGAAATTTCGAGTGAGGGGGGGGGTGTAGAACAGCTACTAAGTGATGCCAGGGAAATGCCATATTTAATATAATGTGTGAACACTGGACTGAGGTGCACAATGTGATCGGGCATTCTCAGAGGAAAAAATTTGGGTGTTTCGGCCTGAATTTGTAATGGGAACCCGTGTTACTGTCCCCTGCTAAAGAAATGGGACAGGAAATTTGCGGGACCTCAAGAATTGCGTGTGGATGGCAGAACATCACTCACAGGGAAGTGCACCATTAGTCCTTGCATTTAGATCTCTAGCTAGCCAGTGTAGGGTCTAGGTGTTAGGCAGGTGTTGTGGTATGATCCATCTACAGTAATTAAATGGTAAGTTCTTTTCTAATAACACTGTTGTATTTTATGTATTGCACTAATAGTTATATTTTTGTGTACCTAACAAGTAAAACAATATAACATACAGTCCACATAATTTTAATTTACCAGAGTAGCTGGTTTTAATATTATAATTATTAATTGAATGACAGGTCTAGCTTTTTGTGAGAGGTAGGGAGTTCCTTCGACAACAAACTATCGTTACACCTGGGGAAAACGGAAGCCATACTCGGGCACGAAACAAACTGAGAAGGGTAAATAATTTTCATGTTTGGTGTAATGGGGAACCCATCACTTCAGTTTCCTCAGTAAAATATCTGGGAATCCCCTTTGACCCATGCATGTCAGGAGAACTGATAGGGAACAGCATAGTAAAGAAAGCGAATGCCAGACTGAAGTTCCTCTACAGACAAGCTCAGTGTCTACCTAATGAGGCTCGCAGGACCCTATGTCTAGCCCTTATACAGTGTCATATGGACTACGCTTGCTCTTCTTGGTACTCTGCCTTGACAGAAAAACTGAAAAATAGAGTGCAAATCACCCAGAACAAAATGGTAAGATTCATCCTGGGGCTGGGACCAAGAGAACATGTAAGCCAGGATGAATTACAACAGTGGATATGCTGAATGTTGAAGACAGAGTAAAACAAATGAAGTTAAATCAAGTTTATAAAATTGCTCACAGTGTCCAGAATATCTTGCTGCCAATTTTGTCAAGGTTGGGAACCAAAGCAACCGTAGTACTAGGGGGAGAGAGCACAACTTTGTAGTACCCACAGTCAGTGGCCAGGCTTCAAACACCTTTTACTGTACAGCAATAAAGGTATGGAACAGACTGCCTGCACATGTCAAAGCCAGTCATAGCATGAACCAGTTCAAGAAGAGTGCCAAAAAGTGTCTGATGAATGTAGCTAAAGAAAGGGATGAGAATGATTTTTTATTTTTTTTTTAGCTAACACACATGTAAATATAAATAACTCATTTTATCTTATTCCTAGTATATCTCCTTTATAATATAATAATAAGATATTATCTCCTTTCTATAATAATAATAAGACATTAAAAGGACCCCAATGGAAATAAGTCACTCTGTCTGACTTTTTTGGGTTATCCCAGGTTCTCTACACATATGCTGCTATGTATGATAATCTGTGTAACTGTATTTGTGTATACCTGAGTAAACTTACTTACTATTCGAAGGAGTTACAGTTCAGCGACCTGCTGGATCCCAGGTTACAACCTATACAGATGTGACAGAGTGAACAGGCAAAAGGGGGGGGAAGGGTTGGCCTGTACATTGCAGAGTCACTTGTTTGCACAGAACTGCTTAATGCCTCAAATGATGTAGTGGAAGTTTTAGCAGTAAAGGTCGAGAACCAAAACCTAGTCATTGTGGTAGTCTACAAGCCTCCGGATGCAACATCCCAGCAATTCCAGGAACAGCTGTTAAAAATTGACCACTGTCTGGAAAATCTTCCAGCTCCTGCACCCAACATCTTGCTCCTGGGGGATTTCAACTTAAGGCACCTAAAATGGAGGAATATAGGAAATAATATTGTTGCAGTAATAGCACCAGGAGGCAGCTCTGATGAAAACTCACACTCACACGAGCTCTTAAATCTCTGCACAAAATTCAATTTAAACCAGCAAATAATAGAGCCTACTAGACTGGAGAATACACTAGACCTCATATTCACTAACAATGATGATCTGATAAGAAATGTCACCATATCAAAAACAATATACTTAGATCACAACATAATTGAGGTTCAGACATGTATGCGTGGAGCCCCAGACCGACATAATGAGATTAGTCACGAGGGAGCATTCACCAAATTCAACTTCAATAACAAAAGCATAAAGTGGGACCAAGTAAACCAAGTCCTAACCGATATAAGCTGGGAAGATATACTAAGCAACACAGACCCCAACTTATGCCTAGAACAGATTAACTTGGTGGCACTCGATGTATGCACAAGGCTTATTCCTCTAAGAAAAAGGAGGAGTAGATGTAAAATAGAAAGAGACAGGCGCTCCCTTTACAGGCGACGGAAAAGAATAACAGAGCGGCTAAAAGAGGTCAATATATCTGAAATGCGTAGGGAGACACTGGTCAGAGAAATAGCAAGCATCGAACTTAAGCTAAAGGAATCTTATAGGAGTCAGGAATCGCGGGAAGAACTAAAAGCCATAAATGAAATCGAAAGAAACCCAAAGTATTTCTTCTCCTATGCCAAATCAAAGTCGAGAACAACGTCCAGTATTGGGCCCCTACTTAAACAAGATGGGTCCTACACAGATGACAGCAAGGAAATGAGTGAGCTACTCAAGTCCCAATATGACTCAGTTTTTAGCAAGCCGCTAACCAGACTGAGAGTCGAAGATCAAAATGAATTTTTTATGAGAGAGCCTCAGAATTTGGTTAACACAAGCCTATCCGATGTTATCCTGACGCCAAATGACTTCGAACAGGCGATAAATGACATGCCCATGCACTCTGCCCCAGGGCCAGACTCATGGAACTCCGTGTTCATCAAGAACTGCAAGAAGCCCCTATCACGAGCCTTTTCCATCCTATGGAGAGGGAGCATGAACACGGGGGTCGTCCCACAGTTACTAAAAACAACAGACATAGCCCCACTCCACAAAGGGGGCAGTAAAGCAACAGCAAAGAACTACAGACCGATAGCACTAACATCCCATATCATAAAAATCTTTGAAAGGGTCCTAAGAAGCAAGATCACCACCCATCTAGAAACCCATCAGTTACACAACCCAGGGCAACATGGATTTAGAACAGGTCGCTCCTGTCTGTCTCAACTATTGGATCACTACGACAAGGTCCTAGATGCACTAGAAAAAAAAAAAATGCAGATGTAATATATACAGACTTTGCAAAAGCCTTCGACAAGTGTGACCATGGCGTAATAGTGCACAAAATGCGTGCTAAAGGAATAACAGGAAAAGTCGGTCGATGGATCTATAATTTCCTCACTAACAGAACACAGAGAGTAGTCGTCAACAGAGTAAAGTCCGAGGCAGCTACGGTGAAAAACTCTGTTCCACAAGTCACAGTACTCGCTCCCATCTTGTTCCTCATCCTCATATCCGACATAGACAAGGATGTCAGCCACAGCACCGTGTCTTCCTTTGAGATGACACCCGAATCTGCATGACAGTGTCTTCCATTGCAGACACTGCAAGGCTCCAGGCGGACATCAACCAAATCTTTCAGTGGGTTGCAGAAAACAATATGAAGTTCAACCATGAGAAATTTCAATTACTCAGATATGGTAAACACGAGGAAATTAAATCTTCATCAGAGTACAAAACAAATTCTGGCCACAAAATAGAGCGAAACACCAACGTCAAAGACCTGGGAGTGATCATGTCGGAGGATCTCACCTTCAAGGACCATAACATTGTATCAATCGCATCTGCTAGAAAAATGACAGGATGGATAATGAGAACCTTCAAAACTAGGGAGGCCAAGCCCATGATGACACTCTTCAGGTCACTTGTTCTATCTAGGCTGGAATATTGCTGCACACTAACAGCACCTTTCAAGGCAGGTGAAATTGCTGACCTAGAAAATGTACAGAGAACCTTCACGGCATGCATAACGGAGATAAAACGCCTCAATTACTGGGAGCGCTTGAGGTTCCTAAACCTGTATTCCCTGGAACGCAGGCAGGAGAGATACATGATTATATACACCTGGAAAATCCTAGAGGGACTAGTACCGAACTTGCACACGAAAATCACTCACTACGAAAGCAAAAGACTTGGCAGACGATGCAACATCCCCCCAATGAAAAGCAGGGGTGTCACTAGCACGTTAAGAGACCATACAATAAGTGTCAGGGGCCCAAGACTGTTCAACTGCCTCCCAGCATACATAAGGGGATTACCAACAGACCCCTGGCAGTCTTCAAGCTGGCACTGGACAAGCACCTAAAGTCGGTTCCTGACCAGCCGGGCTGTGGCTCGTACGTTGGTTTGCGTGCAGCCAGCAGTAACAGCCTGGTTGATCAGGCTCTGATCCACCAGGAGGCCTGGTCACAGACCGGGCCGCGGGGGCGTTGACCCCCGGAACTCTCTCCAGGTAAACTCCAGGTACCTCACCCAAATTACTTGCAGGTAATAATTCAGGTAATACCCTGTAAATCTTGTGCAGGTAATTTACTCAAATAATTTTCACAATTAGTTTGTTAGGTTTAAATTCTATCGACTACATGTGAGTAATTAAAGCTGAAATTCACCTGTGCACTTACTTCAAGAATATTTTAATCCCTAAAATAAGTGTGAGATTCATACTTATAAATTCACTATTTTACAGTTTGACTGTATATTCAAAACTGAAAATATTGTTTTCATAAATGTCACAGAAATATTATATATATTTAATTTAGTACTATATCATAGGAACAATACCAATACTAAATTAGTGGGTCGTGTGCCTCATTTACATTGAATTTAAGATAATTAAATGTTTAGGGGTATTAAAAGTTTATGAATAAAGATAAATAATAATTCAACACAAGGTTATACTCACTATTTACATACCCAGAGTTTAATCTGTTTTAGAGATTAAAGTGCAGGCTAAATGCAACCATAATGACCTTGTAGTTGACAGGCTTTAAACCCTGGGCAGAGCTTGAGCCGTTGCTTGCCTGGGTAAAGATGAGGTCAAGGCCAGCCAGGATGCCCTTCCCAGCATTATTACCTCCAGTGCTAATGCAGATAATAATGTTACACCCATGAAAAGTTACGATGTTTCCTAATTTGCTAATTATATCTTGCATCTCAGCCCCAGGAAAACACATTCTCTGCCTCCTTTTATCCCTGTTACAGTAAGCCCTGTCCATAAATCTAATCTGAGAGTTACCTACAAGCACGTTCTTACCTTCATCAGTGGTTTTTGTTGTCCTGGATGGTCGAACGACATTCGTCCGATAATACAGCGAAGGAACTGGTTGTCTCGAAAGTGGTTTCTTTCACCTTTCCGTTTAGCTTTAATTCTTTTATTCAGATTAATTTCATTCATTGCAGCTAGTATCTTCTTCCTTTTTAAGAGGATGACTCTTGTTTTTCTCACTGAGAAATTATATCCCCTTCCTAGCTTCCTTCAGTTCTACCCTCACCTGAAGGTGCACCTGTTCAAAACCCTGAGAAGACATTCATAACACTTCTGTAATGCTACCACAGAGAAAATACTAGGCAGGTCTTCACTGGATACAGGTAATTTACTACTGAAGACTAAGATGTAATAACAGATTAGCTGATATGAGTTAACTTTGTTGGCATCCACTAACATTATTTTGAATAACATTATAGGGATATCTACAGACTAATCTTAGTTACTTCAACTAACCGGCTGCCTTGAAGCGTTGTCTATAGCAACCAGGTATTTTACTTTTTGTTTTATATTTTATTTAAAACTTCATGTACAAATACATATAGGTACATATATCAATATGTAACATTGACACTGGTGATGAACAATAAACATTCACTACACAATCTACTGAATAAGCACATACATAAAGATATTAAAATAAACTGAACACAACCTACAGACTGCTTCTACGTACGTTGTTACACAAGTACACAAGTACACAAGGTTC
>NC_091315.1:40797062-40887062 GCF_038502225.1 Cherax quadricarinatus
TCACACTTGTCGAAGGCTTTTTGTGATAATAATAAAAAAAAATCCTAGGTATACACAAATACAGTTACACAGATAATCATACATAGCAGCATATGTGCAGAGGACCTAGGATAACCCAAAAAAGTTAGACTGACTTATTTCTACTTGGGTCTTTTTGTTACCTTATCAATGATATTACATTAATATAAAAATCAAATGTGGCAGATAAGAAATTATATATAAAAATGACACCAAACAAATAACAGATGATAAAAATAAGCAGAATACAAGAATTATGACAATATAAAAAAAATATGAAGAACACTAAATTATAATAAATTTCACTCTGAAAATTAATTATCAATCTGTTGGAATTGCAGGAACATACAAAAGGAATAAATTATAGAATGACTAGAAAAATTATGAATAATCACTGAAAAACAATGAAAAATAAAAGACAATGAACATATATGAGGCATTATGTAGAATGAAAGGGGGTAAAGCAGCTGGAACTGATGGGATCATGACAGAAATGTTAAAAGCAGGGGAGGATATAGTCTTGGAGTGGTTGGTACTTTTGTTTAATAAATGTATGAAAGAGGGGAAGGTACCTAGAGATTGGCGGAGAGCATGTATAGTCCCTTTATATAAAGGGAAAGGGGACAAAAGAGATTGTAAAAATTATAGAGGAATAAGTTTACTGAGTATACCAGGAAAAGTGTACGGTAGGGTTGTTATTGAAAGAATTAGAGGTAAGACAGAATGTAGGATTGTGGATGAGCAAGGAGGTTTCAGAGTGGGTAGGGGATGTGTAGATCAAGTGTTTACATTGAAGCATATATGTGAACAGTATTTAGATAAAGGTAGGGAAGTTTTTATTGCATTTATGGATTTAGAAACGACATATGATAGAGTGGATAGAGGAGCAATGTGGCAGATGTTACAAGTACATATATGGAACAGGTGCTAAGTTACTAAATGCTGTAAAGAGTTCTTATGAGGATAGTGAGGCTCAGCTTAGGGTGTTTAGAAGAGAGGGAGAATACTTCCCGGTAAAAGTAGGTCTTAGACAGGGATGTGTAATGTCACCATGGTTGTTTAATATATTTATAGGTGGGGTTGTAAAAGAAGTAAATGCTAGGGTGTTCGGGAGAGGGGTGGGATTACATTATGGGGAATCAAATACAAAATGGGAATTGACAGTTACTTTTTCTAATGATACTGTGCTTATGGGAGATTCTAAAGAAAAATTGCAAAGGTTAGTAGACGGGTTTTCAGATACAGGAAGGCCCCGCTTTACGGCGTTTCACTTTACGGCGTTCCGCTAATACGGACATTTCAAATTATGACCAAAACTCACTATACGGCTCCCCCCACCTGACTTTCTAATACGGTCACCGTGCCCCACCCTGTTTGTTTACATTCTCCATGAGCTCAGTAAGCACTAAGTCTCTCCATTTTGTCTGGAAACTCCAAAATTTCAAATGTTTTTAAAAGTTATTTCATATTTTATATATACTCTGATAATTACTTACTTACTCCTGACCCTACATTAAGACTACAAATATTTTAAGGTAAGTAATGAGTGAACTGTATATACATTTTATCGCTCTGGGATGCTTAAATATCATAGAATAGTATGTGTGGGTGGGGTGGCCTGGTAAGGTAGCCTGGCTTATTACAATACATACCACACTTGATTTCTTACAATAAATACTACTTGTCTCACCCTAGATTAAGACTATAAATATTTTAAGGTAAGTAATGAGTGCACTATGTGTGTATTGTACTTTTTTATTGTTTTTTGATGCCTGGTTCTATTGCTAACTTAATATATGTTAGTGTAAACTTGTTATCTAGTGTTTGTATGCATTTGTAAGTGGAAAAAAAGGGTGTTCCACTTTACGGCGGTTTCCGCTTTACGGCGGTAGCCTGGAACCTAACCCGCCGTATAAGTGGGGCCTTCCTGTATTTGGGAGTTGACGTGTCACTGGATGGATTTATGAAGGATGAGGTTAATCATAGAATTGATGAAGGAAAAAAAGGCGAGTGGTGCGTTGAGGTATATGTGGAGACAAAAAACGTTATCTATGGAGGGAAAGAAGGGAATGTATGAAAGTATAGTAGTACCAACACTTTTATATGGGTGTGAAGCTTGGGTTGTAAATGCTGCAGCGAGGAGACGGTTGAAGGCATTGGAGATGTCCTGTCTAAGGGCAATGTGTGGTGTGAATATTATGCAGAAAATTCAGTGTGGAAATTAGAAGAAGGTGTGGAGTTAATAAAAGTATTAGTCAGGGGGCTGAAGAGGGGATGTTGAGGTGGTTTGGTCATTTAGAAAGAATGGATCAAAGTAGAATAACATGGGGAGCGTATAAATCTGTAGGGGAAGATTTAGATTTTGCCACCGAAGTGGCTAGTTTATTGTGCACCCCATATCCATCCTGTGGACGGTAGCGCGAGAGCATATGGATACACAAAAGGCCTAGGAACTAGGCCCCAAAGGGTTAACAGAAATACATATGGATTTATATCTACATATCTATAGTTCACTTATCTGTTACAAGCAAATTTAGGAAATTTGCTTAGTATATCTGGTATCTTATTTTCATTAATAAGATATCTTGACATGTCACATAGGTTATTATACTGTTTGTCTCTGTATTCCTCAATAATTGGACAATTAAGCACATAGTGTTCAAGAGAGTGACCATATGCCTGATCACATAATTTACATTTAGTTTGATCATCATCTGTGTGTCTCCCAAACTGCCAGAAGTACTTGTAACCAAGCCTAAGCCTGGCCACTACAACATCAGTCAGTCTGTTCACATTGCAAGTTGCTCCATAAACATACTTATCTACGTTCATGTTATCATAGTGGATTATAGATCTAATCAGGCTTCTAACTGCATTCCTATAACAATCATTTTCATTATTTACTTCTCTCCTAATATTATTCCTAATGCTAGACACAGTTATACCAAAGTTATATTCTACATTCTCCTTCTCGGTACTCTTCTTGGCTAACATATCAACTTTATCATGAAGGAGTAATCCAATGTAGGGAAGGAAGGCGGGGTAGGAGTCGTTCTCGAAAAGGTTGGAGGGAGGGGGTAAAGGAGGTTTTGTAGGCAAGGGGCTTGGACTTCCAGCAAGCGTGCGGGAGCATGTCATATAGGAGTGAATGGAGACGTATGGTATTTGGGACCTGACGAGCTGTTGGAGTGTGAGCAGGGTAATATTTAGTGAAGGGATTCAGGGAAACCGGTTATTTTTATATAGCTGGACTTGAGTCCTGGAAATGGGAAGCACAATGCCTGCACTTTAAAGGAGGGGTTTGGGATATTGCCAGTTTGGAGGGATATGTTGTGTATCTTTATACGTATATGCTTCTGAACTGTTGTATTCTGAGCACCTCTGCAAAAACAGTGATAATGTGTGAGTGTGGTGAAAGTGTTGAATGACGACTTGTTGAAAAAAAAAATTATATATATATATACAGTATATATAATATATACATACATATATATATATATATATATATATATATATATATATATATATATATATATATATATATATATATATATATATATATATATAAATGCACTTTGGCACAGTTACCCTTTAGCAGTGATGACATTGATTTACCAAATTTTAATACAAATGACCCATTGCCATATATTGATGATTATGATTGTTTTATGAAAACAGGCCTTCACTTTATTCATGTCAATGCAAGATCACTTCTTCCTAAATTGGCAGAGATTAGGATTCTAGCTAACAAAATTAGGGCGGCAGTTATAACCATCTCTGAATCTTGGTTGGATGATACGGTGACTGACGACGAGGTCAAAATAGATGGTTACAATATAAAACGCTTAGATAGGAACAGAAAGGGTGGTGGAGTATGTGCCTACATTAGAAATGACTTAGCTTATAACCCAAGACCTGATTTAAATAACAATAAACTGGAGATTCTATGGTTTGAAGTGCTGCTTCCTAAGACCAAACCCATCTTAGTAGGAACTAGTTACCGCCCTCCTACCCAGGACCAGTTCTTAGAAGACTTTTCCAGAGTCTTGTCCGGAGTTGAAAACAATTGCGAGACAATAATACTGGGCGACTTCAATATCTGTTTTCAGCAGCAAAATAACGGGCTATGCAAAAGGTATAAGCAAATTCTAGGATTAAATAGTTACACTCAACTTATTAATACTCCAACCCGGATCACACAGTTCTCAGCCACCCTAATTGACCACATACTTTGTAACCGCGCTGAGAACATTAGTCAGTCAGGCGTCATTACCACAGGTCTTAGTGATCATTTCATCATTTACTGCACCAGGAAAATAACTAGGGATAGGATAGGCCTACACAGGACAATAAAAATGAGGTCAACTAGAAACTACAGTAAAGAAACACTGGTAAATAGGCTACACAGTTGTGACTGGACTGAGATAACAAGTTGCACGGACGTAAACGATGCCTGGGAAAAATTCAAAACAATGTTCACTACCATCCTTGATAATATTGCACCAGTTAAAGAGGTTAGGATTAAACGAAGAACTGAACCCTGGATGAATACTGAGATATTAGATAATATGAAATTCAGAGACCAGCTGCTAAAAAGATTTAAAGCAAACAGACAGGATATTGCAGCACTAAATGAATTCCAAAGGGTGAGGAACAGAGTACAGAGACTTATAAAAGGAGCAAAGGCAAAGCACTACTGCTCAAAAATTGAAGAGTATAAGCATAACCCCAGAAAGCTCTGGCAACAACTAAAACAGTTGGGGTATAGCCATAAGCCAGTAGATAGGTCTAACATAGTACTCACTATCGATAATGAGGTATGCCACGAAACATCTAAGGTGGCAAATTGCTTTAATTCATACTACACATCTGTTGCATCAACACTAGTAAGTAAACTACCAGCTGCATCAAATACCTATAACACAGACTCTGATAAGTTTCAAACATACTATACCAATAAAGGGGTAACCCCAAACAGTTGTCAACTAGTAAGTGTATCTCATGACTTTATTCAAAAAGAACTAAGCAGGTTAAACCCAACTAAGAGCACAGGCCCTGATAACATTCCATCTAAGTTCCTAAAAGATGGTGCTTTTGAACTGTCAATCCCTATTGCTCACATAATAAATCTATCAATCACCACTAATACAGTACCGGAGGGGTTCAAGGAGGCCAGAGTTACTCCTATCTTCAAGAAAAATAGTAGGTCTGATGTAAGCAACTATAGACCTGTTAGTATACTCAGTATAATATCTAAAATTCTAGAGAGGGCGGTGTATTCTCAAGTAGTTAAGTACCTTAATGACAACAACATTCTCCATAGCTATCAATCGGGCTTTAGAAGATCCTACTCAACCGACACCTCCCTTATTAATCTGATGGATTACCTGAGAACTGAAATGTCAAAGGGGAACCTCATAGGCATGGTAACCTTAGACCTGCAAAAGGCCTTCGATACTGTCAACCACAATATATTATGTAATAAACTTCAAACTATCGGTATAGGTTCTGTAGACTGGTTTAAGTCCTACCTTAGCAACAGGAGACAAATAGTCAAAATCAACAAAACAGAATCAGAACCCCTGCCGATAACATGTGGAGTTCCCCAAGGTAGTATTCTGGGTCCCTTATTATTCTTATGTTATGTCAATGATATGCCTATCAGTGTCAAGTGCAAACTCCTACTGTATGCAGATGACAGTGCTCTGTTAGTGTCAGGTAAAGACCCACAAGATATTGCTAATGTTTTAACACTGGAACTGGAGTCCTGCAGCAAATGGTTAGTAGACAACAAACTATCATTACACCTAGGGAAAACTGAAGCCATTCTCTTTGGCACGAAACATAAACTGAGAAGGGTAAATAATTTTAATGTTCAATGTAATGGGGAGCCCATCACTTTGGTTTCATCAGTAAAATATTTGGGAATCCCCTTTGACCCATGCATGTCAGGAGAATTGATAGGGAACAGTGTAGTAAAGAAAGCGAATGCCAGACTGAAGTTCCTGTATAGACAAGCACAGTGTCTACCTACTGAGGCTCGCAGGACCCTATGTCTAGCCCTTATACAATGCCATATGGATTACGCTTGCTCTTCTTGGTACTCTGCCTTGACAAAAAAACTGAAAGATAGACTGCAAATCACCCAGAACAAAATCGTAAGATTCATCCTGGGGCTGGGACCAAGAGAACATGTAGGCCAGGATGAATTACAGCAGTTGGATATGCTGAATGTTGAAGACAGAGTAAAACAACTGAAGCTAAATCATGTTTATAAAATTGCTCACAAGCAATGTCCAGAATATCTTGCTGTCAATTTTGTCCAGGCTGGGAACCAAAGCAATCATAGAACTAGGGGGAGAGAGCACAACTTTGTAGTACCCACAGTCAGTGGCCAGGCTTCAAACACCTTTTATTGTACAGCAATAAAGGAATGGAACAGACTACCCGCGTATGTCAAAGCCAGTCATAGCATGAACCAGTTCAAGAAGAGTGCCAAAAGGTGTCTGATGAATGTAGCTACAGAAAGGGAGGGGAATGATTTTCTATTTTTTAGCTAACATACGTGTAAATTTTTTACCTTATTCCTTGTAATGACCCTCGTATTGTAGATTCTTAATGACCTTGGTGTCGCAGATAGTCTTTTTAGTATGATAATAAGATGTTATCTTCATTGTAGAACAATAAGAAAATATTATAACCTTTATACTATAATAATAAGGTAAAAGGACCCCAATGGAAATAAGTCACTCTGTCTGACTTTTTTGGGTTATCCCAGGTTCTCTACACATATGCTGCTATGTATGATAATTCTATGTAACTGTATTTGTGTATACCTGAATAAACTTACTTACTTACTTACTTACTTACTTACTTATATATATATATATATTGGTAGGTACTTGTCCCTCCTTGGTGGGACAGCCAGACAGCAGTAATCTACACATATGCTGCTACGTATTTATTTATTTTTTATCTGGACATGATACATAGTTGTACAAAGAAATATAGTGATTGGGTGTACATGCCAAAAGCCCCTTGTATGCAGAGCATTATGGGCAGACTTAAAATTAACTTAAGATTAACTAAGCAATGATATATTCAGTGGTAAAAATTACAGTAAACAAATTACAACATGAAGTACAAATGAGATTTCAAATAAGAAGCATTTAAAGTTGTACAAATTTGTAGCATAACAATGTATAATATAATCGAATCAGATCGAGTAAAATCAATGATTTGTAGTGTTGAAACAGGTCATATGGTCATTAGATAATTTACTGTGCATTCAAGAGAATGGAGTATTGTATTAGGTAATGTAATTAAAAAAACAGTTTAATAGGGTCACAGGTTATACATTTATGAGATTCAGTATGATACAATTTATGTAACTATTTATGTGTACCTGTACAAACTTATTTACTTAATTAGAGCCTTAGCTGGACACATGAAATTGCCCCTAACCATCAGTGGAACTCAACATCATGCTCAAATAACTAGTCAAATATTCCCAACTCCCAGAAGGAGCGAGATCGAGACATGAATTATGGTTGGTGGCCCGTGGCCTGGTGGGTCAAGCTCTCGCTTCACACGCTGAGGTCCAGGTTCGAATGTCAAGGAAGGTGAAAACACTGGACGTATTTCCTTACACCGGTTGTCTATGTTCACCCATCAGTAAAATGGTTACCTGGGTGTTAGTCGACTGGTGTGGGTCGCACCCTGGGACAAAATTGACCTAATTTGCCAGAAATGCTCTGCATAACAAATGGCTTTCTATATAGTAGTATGGCACTGATGCCTTGTACATGTACTTGTAGAAATAAAGATATTATTATTAGTAGTAGTAGTAGTAGTATTATTATTATACTCAACAGTGGCTAGTTCCCTCGTAAGTTACAATAATGACTGTTTGCAGTTACTTTCAACAACTAATAAAGAAAACTGTTACTAGATATGGCAAAATTCATAAGTAAAAAGGTCTTAGAATGAATCAGTTTTTAACTTTCTTGAAGCACGTTTAAATACAACAAATAATAATAATAATAATAATAATAATAATAATAATAATAATAATTATATAATAATAATAATAATAATAATAATAATAATAATAATAATAATAAAATATGAAGACGCTTATTATTGTGCACAACATTCGTCCTTAAGTGTTTCATTAACTTTAATGTGTAATAATAGTTGTTAAGTGTGAACTTTCTACATTGTGCTCAATCGCAACAGACATTATTTAACATAGTTACCTAAATTATTAAAAATATATCCTGACATTTCTTATAATAATAATAAACAAATGTAGAGTGGAGAGTGAAGACGAGGTCGGTGAGAGGAAACGTAGTAGATCAACAAACATGGCGGGTTGTACTGACACGCTGACTCTCTCCAGGATCTTAACTGATAAATGCAAAGACAAACACTTCACTAAGTCTTCACGTTATCGTTTGTTAGACAGCGTTGATGATGTTATTATTGCGTGGAGCAAGGAAGATGGGTGTCTGCTCTCTCAGCTCATTATACCTAACTGTAAAGTACAGGTAGTAGTCTCAGGCGTTAGATGTAATTGGTATGATTGAAGTTTGAAGCTTATTACCCCATGTTCTTCCCTTCATGTGGGGGAAGCTGCCTTGACGGTGCTGATGAGCTCTTGATCAGTGGGATTGGTGCTACCTTCCCCTTTGAATCAAACATTTTCATTTTCCTTTCCCAGGAACTGTATGATCCCTATGGGTTTAGTTCTTCCCAGTGACTGGTAATACTTCTTCGAAGAAGTAGATAAATGTGCAGTAACACCTACATAATAAAGATATCCAGGTGTTGGTCAGGTACCGACTTAAGGTGTCTGACCAGCTCCTTGAAGAAAGCCAGGGGTCTGTTGGTAATCCCCCTTATTTATGCTGGGGGGCAGTTGAACAGTCTTGGGCCTCTGACACTTACTGTGTTATCTCTTAGTGTACTCATGGCGCCCCTGCTTTTCATTGGGGGGATGTTGCACCACCTGTCAAGTCTTTTGCTTTCTTAGGGAATGATTTTGGTGTGTAGATTTGGGACTAGGCCTCCCTAGGATTTTCCAAGTGTATATTATCGTATTTTTTCTCACCAGCATTCCAGGGAGTATAGACAAATAACCCGCACATTAAAGAGAGAAGCTTACGACGACGTTTCGGTCCGACTTGGACCGTTTGGACTTTGTAAATGGTCCAAGTCGGACCGAAACGTCATCGTAAGCTTCTCTCTTTTATGTGCGGGTTATATGTGTATCGTTCCAGTCACGGTATTGTGCCTTTTTTTGTTATTCAGGGAGTATAGGTCAGTGGCCTTCAACCATTTCCAGTAATTTAGATGCTTTATGGTACTGATACATGCAGTAAAGGTTCTCTATATATTCTCCAGGTCTTCAATTTCACCTGCCTTGAAAGGGGCCATTAGTGATAAGATAAGATTTCGTTCGGATTTTTAACCCCGGAGGGTTAGCCACCCAGGATAACCCAAGAAAGTCAGTGCGTCATCGAGGACTGTAACTTATTTCCATTGGGGTCCTCAAATCTTGTCCCCCAGGATGCGACCCACACCAGTCGACTAGCACCCAGGTACCTAATTGCTGCTAGGTGAACAGGACAATAGGTGTAAGGAAACGTGTCGAAATGTTTCCACCCGCCGGGAATCGAACCCGGGCCCTCCGTGTGTGAAGCGGGAGCTTTAGCCACCAGGCCACCGAGCAGTATTTCAGCCTAGACAGTACAAGTGATTTGAAATGAATCATCATTGGCTTGGCATCTCTAGTTTTGAATGTTCTCATTATCCATCCTATCATTTTCCTAGCAGATGTGGTAGATACATTGTTGTGATCTTTGAAAGTGAGATGTTTTGACATTATCACTCCCAGGTCTTTCACATTAGTTTTTTGCTCTATTGTGTGATTGGAATTTGTTTTATACTCCAGTCCAGCTTTTATTTCCTTGAGTTTTCCATAGTGGATTAATTGAAATTTATCTTCGTTGAACTGCAGTGTCTTCAATGGATGACACTCGTGTAAACTCTGGTAACGTTAGCAAAGGACGACACGGTGCTGTGGCTTACATTTCTATATCAGACATGAGGATGAGGAAAATGTTGGTACCTTATGGAACAGAGCTTTCACTGTAGCTTCCTCCGACTTTACTGTTTACTATTATTCTTTGTGTTCTATTTGTTAGGTAGTTATAGATCCATCTACAGTGGACCCCCGGATTGTGACAATCCGTTCCAGAGAGAGTGTCTTATACCAAATCTGTCGTAATCCGAATTAATTTTCCCCCTAAGAAATAATGGAACCCAAAAGTATTAAACAAAATAATTTTTTTTACATAAATTTTACATTTCCCTACACAGAAAACAGTGAGACATGCAGAATAAATAAATAATAAAATGACACTTACCTTTATTGAAGACTTACTGATGAGTGATGAGATGGTAGGAGGGGAGAGGATGGAGGTGTACTAGTGTTTGGAAGGAAAATCCCCTTCCATAAAGACTTCAGGTACCAAGTCTTATCTGGGGTTACTTGACTTCTTTGTTTTTTAATGCCACTAGGACCAGCTTCTGAGTCACTGGACCCCTGTCACACAAAATATCTATCCAGAGAGCTCTGTTTCTGGCATCTCTAAGATTTCCCTAAAATGAGACACAGCATTGTCATTGTAGATGTTGCCAGCATGGTCGGCAACAGCTGTGTCAGGGTGATGTTCATCCATAAATATTTGCACATAAGAAAGCAGGCACACTGCAGCAGTCCCAATTAGATCAAATTGTGTGTGTGGGGAAATACCCTGGGTGGTTTGTGGGGAAGTACCCTGGGTGGTTTGTGGGGAAGTACCCTGGGTGGTTTGTGGGGAAGTACCCTGGCTGGTTTGTGGGGAAGTACCCTGGCTGGTTTGTGGGGAAGTACCCTGGCTGGGCTGGTGTGTGGGGACGTACCCTGGAAGTACCCTCTACCATCACCACTTTCGTATCTTTCTACAAACTTTTTCTTGAATTCTGTAGTGTTTCTCACCCTCTTTATCAAAGGGCTGGCATTAGAAGCTTTCTTTGGGCCCATGGTGGCTTATTTAGCAGTTACAAGCACTAAAAACAATTGAATAATACAAAATGTATCCCATGTATGCATAGAATTGTCCTCACTGGCTTGTAAACAATGGCACACTGGCTGTACATGGAGTGTCCGGGTCGCTCATGCCACGCGGATGTGTTCGGGGCGAATGACTTTAACCGAGTTCTTTGTCATTAACCGAGCCAATATTTTGACGCAAAAACTTTACTTAATCCAGTTTTTACGTAATCCGATGAAGTAATCCTGGGGTCCGCTGTACCTACTTTTCCTGTTATTCCTTTATAATGCATTTTGTGTGCTATTACGCCATGAAAGCACTTGTCAAAGGCTCTCACAAAGTCTGTGTAAACAACATCCAGATTTTGATTATTCTCCAATGCATCCAAGACCATGTCGTAGTGAGAGGCAAGAGTGACCTGCTCTAAATCCTGGGTTGTGAAATTGATGGGTCTCCAAGTGGTTGGCAATCTTGCTTCTTAGAACTCTTTCAAAGATTTTTTATGATGTGGGATGTTAGTGCTATCTGTCTGTAATTTTTGGTAATTGCTTTACTGCTCTCCTTGTGGAGTGGGGCTGTGCCTGTTGTTTTTAGTGACTGGGATGACCCCTGTGTCCATGCTTCATCTCAATAGAATAGTGCATGTGAAAGGGGCTTCTCTCAGTTCTCGACGAACACTGAGTTCCACAAGTCTGGGCATGGGGTAGAGTGCATGGGTATGTCATTTATTGATTTTTCTAAGTCCTGTCGTGTTAGAATTATATCAGAACTTTTTGAATTGACCAAATTTTGAGTCTCTGTGATACCTTTGACGAGTTTCGAGAACCTTGCTACTCTCAGAGCCTGCCCATAGGCCAGGCTCATCTGGTGCTTGCCTGGTCAACCAGGCTGTTGCTGTTGGAGGCCTGCTGCCTCACATATCCATCACAGCCTGGTTGATCTGGCACCTGGTGAAGATACTTGTCCAGTTTCCTCTTGAAGGCTTCTACACTTGTTCAAGCCATGTTTCTGATATTTTATGTTTTTTTTATTTTATTATTAACACACTGGCCGATTCCCACCAAGGCAGGGTGGCCCGAAAAAGAAAAACTTTCACCATCATTCACTCCATCAGTCTTGCCAGAAGGGTGCTTTACACTACAGTTTTTAAACTGCAACATTAACACCCCTCCTTCAGAGTGCAGGCACTGTACTTCCCATCTCCAGGACTCAAGTCCGGCCTGCCGGTTTCCCTGAACCCCTTCATAAATGTTACTTTGCTCACACTCCAACAGCACGTCAAGTATTAAAAACCATTTGTCTCCATTCACTCCTATCAAACACGCTCACGCATGCCTGCTGGAAGTCCAAGCCCCTCGCACACAAAACCTCCTTTACCCCCTCCCTCCTACCTTTCCTAGGCTGACCCCTACCCCGCCTTCCTTCCACTACAGACTGATACACTCTTGAAGTCATTCTGTTTTGCTCCATTCTCTCTACATGTCTGAACCACCTCAACAACCCTTCCTCAGCCCTCTGGACAACAGTTTTGGTAATCCCGCACCTCCTCCTAACTTCCAAACTACGAATTCTCTGCATTATATTCACACCACACATTGCCCTCAGATGACATCTCCACTGCCTCCAGCCTTCTCCTCGCTGCAACATTCATCACCCATTTTTCACACTCATATAAGAGCGTTGGTAAAACTATACTCTCATACATTCCCCTCTTTGCTTCCAAGGACAAAGTTCTTTGTCTCCATAGACTCCTAAGTGCACCGCTCACCCTTTTCCCCTCATCAGTTCTATGATTCACCTCATCTTTCATAGACCCATCCGCTGACACATCCACTCCCAAATATCTGAATACATTCACCTCCTCCATACTCTCTCCCTCCAGTCTGATATCCAATCTTTCATCACCTAATCTTTTTGTTATCCTCATAACCTTACTCTTTCCTGTATTCACTTTTAATTTTCTTCTTTTGCATACTCTACCAAATTCATCCACTAACCTCTGCAACTTCTCTTCAGAATCTCCCAAGAGCACAGTGTCATCAGCAAAGAGCAACTGTGACAACTCCCACTTTATGTGTGATTCTTTATCTTTTAACTCCACGCCTCTTGCCAAGACCCTCGCATTTACTTCTCTTACAACCCCATCTATAAATATATTAAACAACCACGATGACATCACACATCCTTGTCTAAGGCCTACTTTTACTGGGAAATAATCTCCCTCTTTCCTACATACTCTAACTTGAGCCTCACTATCCTCGTAAAAACTCTTCACTGCTTTCAGTAACTTACCTCCTACACCATACACCTGCAACATCTGCCACATTGCCCCCCTATCCACCCTGTCATATGCCTTTTCCAAATCCATAAATGCCACAAAAACCTCTTTAGCCTTATCTAAATACTGTTCACTTATATGTTTCACTGTAAACACCTGGTCCACACACCCCCTACCTTTCCTAAAGCCTCCTTGTTCATCTGCTATCCTATTCTCCATCTTACTCTTAATTCTTTCAATAATAACTCTACCATACACTTTACCAGGTACACTCAACAGACTTTTATCCCCCTATAATTTTTGCACTCTCTTTTGTCCCCTTTGCCTTTATACAAAGGAACTATGCATGCTCTCTGCCAATCCCTTGGTACCTTACCCTCTTCCATACATTTATTAAATAATTGCACCAACCACTCCAAAACTATATCCCCACCTGCTTTTAACATTTCTTTCTTTATCCCATCAATCCCAGCTGCCTTACCCCCTTTCATTTTACCTACTGCATCACGAACTTCCCCCCCACTCACAACTGGCTCTTCCTCACTCCTACAAGATGTTATTTCTCCTTGCCCTATACACGAAATCACAGCTTCCCTATCTTCATCAACATTTAACAATTCCTCAAAATATTCCCTCCATCTTCCCAATACCTCTAACTCTCCATTTAATAACTCTCCTCTCCTATTTTTAACTGATAAATCCATTTGTTCTCTAGGCTTCCTTAACTTGTTAATCTCACTCCAAAACTTTTTCTTATTTTCAACAAAATTTGTTGATAACATCTGGTAAGATGTTGAATAGTCTGGGGCCACAAATGTTGATACGTTGTTCCTTTATTGTGCTTACTGAACCCCTACTCCTCACTGGGTTTATTTTGCACTTCCTCCCATCTCTCTCACGTCAGTATGTTGTTATGGTAGTGTGCAGATTTGGGACCAGGCCCTCGAGTACTTTCCAGATATATATTTTCATGTATCTCTCCTCCATTCCATTGAGTACATGTTCAAGACTTTAAGATGTTCCCAGTAATTTAAGTACTTTACTGGCTCTGTGTGCCGTAAACAATCTCTGTATTTATTCTAGCTCTGACATTTCTCCTGCTTGGAATGGGGCCATCAGCACTGAGCAATATTCCAAATGAGGGAGCACTAGCAGTATGAAGAATGTCACCATTGGCAGTATTTCCCTTGTTTTGAAAGTTCTTAATACCCACCCCATTATCCTCCTGGTTGTCATGATCTTTGTCTTATTATAGTCTTTGAAAGAAAAAGTCAGCTGACATAATTATTCCCAAGTCTTTTACTCTTGTATGTGTTCCTTTCATTCTATTTGGTGATCCTCTTGAGTTTTGTATATAGTGTTCCTTTTGAGTTCTTCATTCTTTCCATACCTAAGCAACTGGAACTTATCACCATTGAACGTCTTGTTCTCCACTGCCCACTGGAAAACCCTGCTTATGTTTTCCTGTAATTTTTAAGTGTCTAATACCATTTCTCCATTTTTAGGTGTCTTAGCTGAAATTGCCCAGCATCAAGATATTTGGGGATGGGGTTGGGAGATTTTCCAGACAGTAGTCAATTTTTAAAAACTGTTCCCTGAATTGTTGGGAAGTTGTATCAAGTAGCGTGTATACAACTACAATGACAAGGTTTTAGTTTTCGATCCTTACTGCCAAAACTTCAAGTACATCATTTGTGGTGTTTAGTAGTTCCGAGCAAATGAGCAATTTGATGACATAGAGGCCCCCCCCCTTTGTTGCCTGTTCTTTCTGTCGCATCTGAATACGTTGTACCCTGGGATCCATATTTCATTGCCAAAGTTATTCTTTGTGTGGGTCTGTGTGAAAGCCACAAACATTGCATTTGACTCTGTGAGCAATCCACTGGTGAAAGGCATTTTGTTGTTTGTTGATGGCTTTAGACCCTGTGCATTTTCAAATACAAATGTTGTTGTATTGATGTTATAGGGAGGAAGGCTTTATTTGGCACTAATATCTGTTGTTCTGGAGTGGGGGCTACTGACTGTCCCTCCACTCCAGTAGTGGTCCGATGTGGTGTAGTATTTCTGTCATTTCTTCCCACTTTTTTTCTTCCTGGCACTAAAAATCTGTCTCTGGAGTGGTTGTAACTACCCTAATTTGTTTCCCATGGTCTGAGTGATCTGTACCTTCTTGTCCCCATTAAATGGTATGCTTGACAGTATGTGTTGTAGCATTTTCTTTCATGGACTGAGGAGTAACACATTTCAGGGTGAAATAGTTTACAAGAAGAGTTGCATTCACCTTTGGCCATGAGGCTGTGGCATTTTTGGGATGGTCAGAATTACATGTCCCACCTTTTTTTTTTTTCCAGATATTCCATGCCTACAGATACCCAGGGCATAGAATTTGCATAGATTTGATTTCTGTTTGCCAGGAACTTTTGTGGCTGGGTTCCCTGCTGGTGCATTTTTTCTGACTCCCAATTGTTTGCAGCACCTTTACTAGCATCAGTGTCACCACCAGTTATTACTGGTGATGTATCAACACTTTCCCAAGCATCATCCCCTTTTTGTTCATCTTCAGCTGTATTGCTATTTTATATTTCTGGAACTTTTATATCTTCATCTTTACCTGTTCATCAATACCAAGACCACTGTCTCCATCTGGTGCACTTCCTTACATTTCTGTATCCTTATGGGTACTGTCTTCCAAGACAGCACCAGCACCAGGGATGATGGCTCTGTGTGACCCACTCTCTTTACTCTCACAACTGTTATACAAGACTCAAATTTTAAAAAAAGGATATACAGTGGAACCTCTACTTGCGAGCGCATCCACGTGCGAGTTTTTCCAAATACGATCAGTTGATGGGTCGATTTTTTGTTTCCATAAGCGAGCAGACCTCAAGACAGGTTCCTGGACGCTGGTGAGGGGCTCTTGCTCTTGATCTAGGGAATTGTATCTCATTTGTTTGTTGGACTATCTTATTGAAACTTGAGCAATGTATGATGGAAATATGCTTCTTAACATACACCAAAAATGAAAGAAATCTAAGCATAAATAGTGGAATTCACTTCTCAACAGTTAGCCACCCCTTAGCGGTATTTTCGTATGATTTTTATGCTTGCATTCTCGTTTTTTAGGTCTCATTTGATAGAATGGAACATATATTACAGAAATAGATATGATTTTGATTGCTTTCACAACGAAAAGTACCTTGAAATTGAGCTCAACACAGGAGAAATGTTCGATTGTTTTGGGTATGTTAAAGAGTAAATAAATGACATCACTGTCCATTCCAATATGTAGCCGTGAATGGGTTGACATTATTTATACAATTATTGCAATAAGGCATAACAGTAAATCTTATATTATTTGTGTAAATAAAAATTACAAATTATTTATTTTGTAATAATAATAATATGTATATGTATAATAATAATAGTACGTATTATAATACAATAAGAATAATAATATAATACAATAAGAATAATATAATACAATAAGAATAATAATATAATACATATAATAATATAATACATATAATAATAATATAATACATATAATAATAATACATATATAAAAATAATGTACTACATAATAATAATTATAATAATAGACGGCTTCAAAAGGCCATCACTAGATGGCAGCGTTTACCACAACATAGAGGGAGCGGTTGTGGCCGCCTCCACCTGTTACATAATGCTATATTTTATTCATTCTAGAGTATATATCAGGTTTTTGCGTTATTTACATTGTTTATTATTTCATATTAGATGAACTGTGATAGATAAATAAGCCGTAGAGTTGATGATAGCGAAATATTCAAGGGGTATTTTGTCCTGTCTCCAGACAAACACTCGTCGGCCACCGTCGCCGCCGCCGCATATATAATGACATATTTTATCAATTCTAGAGTATATATCATGTTTCTATGTTATTTATATTGTTTATTATGTCATATTAGATGAATTGTAATAAATAAGCTGTAGAGATGATATTAGTGAAATATTGAAGAAGTATTTTGTCATGTCTCGAGGCAAACACTTGTCAGCCGCCATCACATATATAATGACATATTTTATTCATTCTAGAGTATTTATCAGGTTTCTATGTTATCTACATTGTTTATTATGTCATATTAGATGAAGTGAGATAGATAAATAAGCCTTAGAGTTGATATTAGCGAAATTATTGAAGCACAGAATTCCACTTGAACTGATTAATTGCATTTCAGTTAATTTAAATGAGGAAAATTGACTCTGCAAACAAGCAAATCCAGTTGCGAGCAAGGTCTTGGAACGGATTAAACTCGCAAGTAGAGGTTCCACTGTATATATATTTTTTTTTTTTTTTTTTTTGGGGTGGGGGGTTCTGTCTTTGAGCATAAATGTAATTTTATCCCACAGGTGTCTGTCACCTTGGCAGACTCAAAAACATTTTCTTGTTTTAATATCATTAGTGACTAATTCTTTAACTTATTGGTATTATATACCAATAAGTAAGTTTATTTAGGTTCAGGTACACCTAAGTACAGTTATCATATATAGTGTAAATTACCTAGAATAACCTAAAAAAAAAAATGACTTATTTCCACTAGGTGTCCTTAGGCATCATATTTTAGAATGTTGTAATTATATCCAGAAGATTAGGTTACCCATCCATTAACACCTTCCTAGTACCTTGCAGGCAACCAGTATATCCAGGTTCATTTCTGGGTGAGGAGGGACATATAGGCAAGCCTCCTAAAATTTTTCCCTTTTTTTTTTACCTAGTAATAAATAGGTAATTAAAGTAGCTTAAAGAAGAAAAAATCACCATCACTCATTTGGTAGGTGTTTTACCAAAAGTGCAGGAACATAGAAATTTAAAATGATGCTCTGAGCTGTCACGTAATAGGAAGTGGGTCTTTCTCATGCTCAGCAGATGGAGGATCAAGCCTTCACCATGTCTTGCGCTGAGTGATCCAAATGGATTTAACGCTTAACGTGGATTAAACAAACTATCCTTCATCACAGTACTTATTGCTGAAAATGATTGATTCATCATAGAAACAAACAATACAGTTGCATGCAGCTAGTTTTCTACAGTTTTCTCAAAATTGTCTGTTCAAGGATGCAGAGTCAGTAGACCAAATGCCCACTCCTGATATTTTTATTGATAAAATAATTTAAAATAAAGCTAATTTTACTCTTTTTGACCATAGTTGATGATTTATCGGCTAATTTTTTTGGTATCAGTATGAGCCTAAAATTTAATACTGTATTGCTATTGGCAAAAAATTTGATATTCTCCCATTACTAGTTCCTCTTCACAAAAAAGGGCAACAGAATATTAGAAAAAAGCTACAGAATATTAGCTAAAAGCAGCTGACCAGTAGCATTAACATTACACAGTCACGACAAAATAATTTCACCTGTCATAAACAAGTACAGTGGACCCCCGGTTAACGAACTTTTTTAATTCCAGTAGTATGTTCAGGTGCCAGTACTGACCGAATTTTTTCCCATAAGGAATATTGTGAAGTAGATTAGTCCATTTCAGACCCCCAAACATACACGTACAAACGCACTTACATAAATACACTTACATAATTGGTCGCATTTGGAGGTGATCGTTAAGCGGGGGTCCACTGTACTATTATCAACCATCCACTCCTCTTTCGTTGCTCTGTTAAATCGTGGATTTATATGTTTTAAATTTTTTTTAACATACCATTTATTATAATAACAGCACTGTATGGCCCTAATGCATTGGTTTAGCACTTAGTTTTGATAATAATATAACAACACTTGGTAATATTTGCATTTACAGGTGCTGTGTATAGCTAGGTATGAATTTGTGAAAATTACTGTACTGTATATTACTTAAATGTATTTTTCTTGAATGACAAAAGCTGCACTCTATACACTATTTTTTACAAAATCATGTGACTGATTTTTTTCTTTACAGACTTTAGCACTATCCAAGCCTCCAGTTTGGGAGGTGGAGCATGTACAAATAAACAAAAGTGGGAGTGGTGTTGCACTGATAGGACGGCGAGGTGTGGCCGTTGTTGAGTTGCCTCACCGATCAGGTGATCCTCCTCTTTATGATGGAGGGAGGGACACCATCACATGCAGGTAAATTCACGTTATCTGCCCATTTAGTTTTATTAAATCTTTTTACCCATTTTGTCTTTTTAACTACACCTACCATCCGACTTACGACCTGCTCGACTTTCGACTACTCGACTTATGACCGTGTTTTTTATGCCAAATTTCTGGGAAATAAACAACTATTTGTGTTGTACACAGTGTTTATCCTAAACCTTACAGTATAAAATACAGTACTAACAACATAAAAAGTAAAGTAAAACATGAAATACCAAAATAAAACAATAAAATAAAATCATTACAAAAATGTTTTGTTGATATTCAGTAGTAAAGTTCGATTTACGACCATTTCGACTTACGACCGGTTTCTCGGAACCGAACTCGGTTGTAAGTCGGATGGTAGGTGTATATAGCAGTATTAGTATACACTGTATATACATACAGTGGTAGGGATGTCTTCAATATAGAGCATAAATTTTTCTGTTTTCTTACTCCACCTCTCCTCTCATTCCCTCTACTCTCATCCCCTATCATAACCCTTGTAGATATTGGTCAGTTTTGATGGTATTGATATCAGCAAAGCATTTGGTATATCATCTGTAGTAAGTCTAATATTTGTAATAAGTTTTTATTAATTTTAATTTAGATTGTGTTAATACTTTTTACACAGAATATATTGCAGCACATTGGAATTCATTTGGTACTTTAATAGTTTTTTTTTTCTCTCAGTTATCAGAAGGTGTGTTTTTATATGTGATTTTTTACAACACAGTTTGACAGTTTAGTTTACTGTTAATCTGTAGTCTGATACATATTACTCTTAGGGTAGAGTATGTGGCTGAACGATTCTTCTTGTGTCATCCTAAACTGGAGGTGATGGCTGCTGCTTGGCACCCAGGATCTCTGGAGAACAACCACATAGTTATCCTGGCCTCTGATAATTATCTTCGGTAAAGTGCCGACATCTAAGTTACATTGTCATTATTGGAGTATGCAAGAGGGTAATAGCCTAGTTATTATGAAAGTAATTACAAGTTCTGACATTGTTACAGTATTCTTGCAATAGCCAGTTAGACTTTGATTCCTAGTTATTATGAAAGTAATTACAAGTTCTGACATTGTTACAGTATTCTTGCAATAGCCAGTTAGACTTTGATTTGCAAGAACACTCTCCAAAATCTGGCATCTCTGTTGTCGTTAACTTGTTTAATAAAATTTTAACATAATTATGAAAATAAAATTTTAACATAATTACAAAAATTTTGTTTATTACATTATATACCAGTACAGCTCCATGGGGGAAGTGGAGAGGAACCCTTCATCCGTAAGCCATGTATGTTGCAAGAGGCGACTGAAATGCTGGGAATAAGGGGCTAGTATAACCCCTTCTCCTGTATAAATTATTAAATGTAAAAAGAAGAAAAACTTTGTTTCTTTTTCAGGTCACCCTACCTTGGTGGGAATGGCCTTTGTTTTAAAAACAATACTGGTACACGTACAGTATATTTTTTGTCTTACAGCATTTAATGTTTCAGGATATACAACCTAACTTCAAATGAAATTCCAGAGCAAGCAATATCTCTTGGTTCAGGAAGAGTAGGTGTTATTAGCAGCTCCAATTTCACTTGTAGCTCTAATCTTGGAGAAAGTGCTGTGGCATTTGATTTTGGCCTTCCTAATGAACCAGTCATGTGCCCCTCTGGAAATCCTGTCTCTAATGGAATAATTGAAAATTTGGTGAGTGATAACTTATTTTGATAGCATTATGCTGTTTTTTATAAACCTAGTTAGTGACAGTGACAATTACAGAAACACTATTAGCAGAAACTTGTATATTTTTTCGAGGGTACCAGGAAATCTCTCGTAAAAAATTCTGGATCCGTTAGTAAAAATTGAGCCCTCAATGGTAGTACTTTTGGTTCAAAATCAAAAGGACCCAAGCTTGAGTCCCAGGTGGGACTAGACTGATGAGCAAGTTTCCTTACACCTGCTGCCCCTTCTTGCATATCATTATAGTAGACAGCTAGGTGTTAGTTAACTACTGGATTGTGGGTTACATGCTAGAGAATGATCCCAGTAGAAAAATTTTTTTTTTGTTATTCTGTGCTAATGATCCTAAGAATATCTTTCATGTTTTTTACTAGGTTACTATGAAAACATGGCCAGAAAATTTTTGGGTCCATCTACAAAAAATTGAAGTTCACAGTAATGAAGTTAGACCAATTAATCAGTTTGATCAAACTACATGTATTAATTGATTAACCCTTTGAGGGTCCGTCCCGTAGATCTACGGCTTTACGTTCAGGGTCCAAACCGTAGATCTACATCACGAGCTCAGCTCACTGATAAACTGTGAGTGGTACATTTGGGCCTAGATATGAGAGAATACATCTATGTGGTATGTGTGCACCACCTAAAACAGATCCTGCAGCACGCTGTGTATAATGAGAGAAAAAAACTGAAATCATGATTTTTCGATTAAAACAGCGACTTTGCAGTGTTTTTTCGTATGTTTTTTATAGTTCTATTTGCGATTTCTTGGTCTCATTTGATAGAATGGAAGACATATTACAGAAATAGTGATGATTTTGATTGGTTTTCGCACTGGAAATGGCTTGAAACTGAGCTCAAAGTAGCAGAAATGTTAAATTTTTGCCGATATTCAAGAGTAAACAAACGACCTCACACGTCTAATACACGCCAGCTGGTGGGTCTAATATGCATTCACAAATATGGTGATGATATTTATACAATTATTACAGTATTGCATAACAGTAAATCTTCTATTTTTTGGTGTGAATAAAAATTTATTATGTGAATAAAAAATCAAAATGGAATTTATTTGTAAAGCCTCAAAACGTAACTAATGAACAGAGGAAATGTTAGTTTAGTTCCAGGAATACCTACATTGTTTATTCTGGACCCTATTTTGAAATTGGAATATTTTGAACTTTGTGTTAAATTGGCCAAATTAACAATTTCCGATCACTTTAATTTGTAGTTGAAACAGTTGACTTGGCGATTTCTTGTGCTCAGTCGATAGAATAGAAGTAATACTAGTGAAATAGCTAAGAATTTGGTTGACTGGAATAATGTAATTGGCCTAAAATGGGAGTCAAAGTCGGCAAAATCGCCGATTCGTAAATATCGCTGACACATCAAAATTCGCGAGAGCATAATTTCGTCAATTTTCCATCAAATTTCGTACTTTTTGTTTTATTACCTTCACAAAAAGATTCTCTACCATTTCATAAGAAAAAATAAAAATTTTTTTTTTTTAAATTCTTGGACACTGGGGCACCACTTCAGATTTGGGCCTTGGACCCTGAAGGGGTTAAGTTTAAGAGTAATAGTTTTAATTTTGTATGGGTGTTTAGTTTACAATTTTTGTCAGAATTGTAAATAAAAAATAGAATGTATTTAATTGTTATATTAAATTTTTTACTTAGTTACCAATTTCTTCACAATACTGTTCATATGTGTATGTAACAGTAACGACAGGATTTGGATTGGTATCAGACTATTATTGATACTTTATGTATGATGCACTGTGTCGTCCTTTTCTAACGTTACCAGAATTTACATGACAGCGTCATCCATCAAAGACACTACAGTTCAATGAAGGCAAATTTCATTTACTACATTATGTTAAATTCTTCCTTCAGCTCTTGGGTTGAAACCATTGAGGTTGAAGACATTAGGTTACTAATGAAAATTCACTTGCCTGAAGCCATTGGCTGCAGTGACCAGCACAATCTTTTTCTTAGTTTCTGACACATTCAGGGCACTCATCAGGCATATTTGTGATCAGCATGACAAAATAAGTCTTATATAAGCTAGTAAAATGTTTAAAGAGCTTTAGATCTTGATGTTTGTATGCTTATGAAAAGACGGACAATAACTAAGCGACAATGATTGTTTCCTTTGCGCCTTCTTGCAAGTGAGGTTGATAGTTACGTGCCATATTATTACATCAGGTATTTGTAAGTCTTCTCCATGGGGAAGTGGAACAGAATTCTTCTTCTGTAAGCCATGCGTGTCGTAAGAGGCGACTAAAATGCCAGGATCAAGGGGCTAGTAACCCCTTCTCCTGTATATATTACTAAATTTAGAGAGAATGGATCAAAGTAGAATGACGTGGAAAGCATATAAATCTATAGGGGAAGGAAAGAGGGGTAGGGGTCGTCCTCGAAAGGGTTGGAAAGAGGGGGTAAAGGAGGTTTTGAGGGCGAGGGGCTTGGACTTCCAGCAAGCGTGCATGAGCGTGTTAGATAGGAGTGAATGGAGACGAATGATACTTGGGACCTGACGATCTGTTGGAGTGTGAGCAGGGTAATATTTAGTGAAGGGATTCAGGGAAACCGGTTATTTTCATATAGTTGGACTTGAGTCCTGGAAATGGGAAGTACAATGCCTGCACTTTAAAGGAGGGGTTTGGGATATTGGCAGTTTGGAGGGATATGTTGTGTATCTTTATACATATATGCTTCTAAGCTGTTGTATTCTGAGCACCTCTGCAAAAGCAGTGATAATGTGTGAGTGTGGTGAAAGTGTTGAATGATGATGAAAGTATTTTCTTTTTGGGGATTTTCTTTCTTTTTTGGGTCACCCTGCCTCGGTGGGAGACGACCGACTTGTTGAAAAAAAAAAAAAGGAAAAACTTTCGTTTTTCCTTTTGGGCCACCCCGCCTCGGTGGGATACAGCCGGTGTGTTGAAAGAAAGAAGAAAGATTTGTAAGTTTTGTTAGTCCTTGAAAAGTAGTGAAAATCTAGACATTTTATTGAATTATTACCACTAGACATTCAGTATAAATACAGGTTAGTGGATTATAGTGCAAGTGGTAGCTGTTACTTTAGACTTACATCATTGAAGCCCCAAAGGTATGAAGTGTTACATTTAGAAATAAGAAGACTCCAACATATTACTTGTGTTCATTGTTGCTGAAACCTTCATTATCCTCTCACATTAACAGACATTGTTAGGTAAAAACATTGAGAGAGAGATGCAATTTACTCTTAAATTTTTAAAAACATTTGCTGAAGATCCATAAAAGAATTCTGTCATTTTGGTTGTTGCAAATTTTGAGGATTTCTTTATATATAATATTTCTACTATCTGTAAAATGATTTACCTATAGGTGAAGGTAGGTTTGAGTTTTTGAATAGTATTAATCTTAAGCTTTGTATTTGCATGGCTTTCAGATTGATCTAGAAAATGGGAAGAGGCAAAAATTCTTGGGACTTCAGTGGCCAGTGTTCATACTGTATGGCAATGGAGAAATCTATTTTGTTATTACAAACCTCAGCACGACTAGGTACAACAGGACAGTATAATTATCTTAATTTTTTTAAGATTCAATGCTTTTTTGTTATTGCTAGTAATGCTTAAATTTTTTTAAATAAATTTTTTTCTCATATTGTGTATATACAATAGTACCCTAATTTGTTGATTATTCCTCTTGATAATATTGAAGTAATGTGCAAAATTCAAACTTATTCACTAGCTAATAAAATCTTTCATTGGATTCAAGGGTATAATAGTGTTTCATTATGGTAATTCTCATTAATTCTTAAATTTTATTATTTTGCCCTACGGGGAAATAGTTAAGATTCTTCCTTTATAATTTATGTGACATATAAGATGACCAAAATGTGAAGAGCTTGTGACTGGTTGCTCCTTTTCTGGAACTTGACTAACTGAAATTACAAAGCAGGAAAAATTTTGTTTTGCCAAGGTGAGGGAAAATGCCCTTGACTAACAAGTTAAAAAATATACAGTATACATTATTAATTATTTTGAACTTATTGTGTAGACCAGCCTTGCATAGACTGTTTGGCCCCCTGAGTATGATACCAGCTTGTGATGACAACTATGGGTTGGATTCTTGTAGTCTCCTGGTTCTCCAGTCCTCTCCACCAGTGTTAGTTATTGCCACCACAACTGGCCAGCTTCACCACTGCATAGTGATTGACAGTGATGTAAATGAAGATGAATCACTGGTAAGTAAAGCAACTGTAGCATTGTATTGACAGATTTAATTACCTATTTTAGAGTGAGGAAACTAGCTCTTAATTCTTGTTCCTGGCACTTTTGGCCTACTGACATGTTATAGCCCTGTCATGTCTATTTTTTATCCTCTGTGGCTTGTGTGGAATTCTCTTCCACTGTGTTGTTGTTCAGGTTGTCCTGATTTACCAGTCTTCCATGGAAGTATTTTCTTACATAGCTAGCTCATTTGGCTCTGTAATTTACAGCTAATCACTCTTGTTCTTGTTTCATCCAAGGTAGCGAGCCCATCTTAAGTCTACCTTGTATTTTCCTTAGAATATTTTGTCATGATGTCCTCTTTTGTTCCTCATTTCTCAATAATAAAAAGGTGTAGTTTTCACATTCTTTAGGATTCGTTCCTCACAACTAAAGCACCATTCTTGATGCATTTGAGTTTCACTTAATTGTATACCATGTGAGGGATCTACACTGGTGTTGTATACTCAAGCACACACATGAGTCTTTGTCACGGTTCCCAAATGCCATACATGTTTGAGAGCTTTACCCTTGCTGCTAATTTTATTTTGTTAATGTGCACTTCAGAAAAAGAAATATTGGGTTAATGGTTATTCCAAAGACTTTCTTTAATTTTCTGTGAACTTTTTCTCATCTATATAGTGCTGTTTTCAGTTGTCTTTTCCTGTCTTCTAGCTTGATAGTTTTGTTTTACATTTCTAAAGCCTTTTGGTTAATATGTATTGAGAAGGCAGCTATGTAAAGTGAAGGAAGTCCCAAAAACATTTGTTACCTGCTACATTCCTTTTAACACAGGATTTCTAGTGGGAAAATGCATGAGGTCCCAAAACCAAAACAACAGCTATTCATTAAAAACAGTGTGATAATACTAGGGATTTCATGGTACCAACACAAAGTTTGTGTATTGTCATTTGATGATCATGGCACCCTAATGGTTAATCTAAGAGTGGAATGCACACTGAAAAATATTTATACTGGCATTATAGGTAGTAGGTTGGTAGAGAGCAACCACCCAGGGAGGTACTACTATCCTGCCAGGTGAGTGTGTAATGGAAACTGGTAATTGCTTTACACAATGGCAGGATTGCTGGTACCATTTCCCCCTGTGTTATAAACACATAAGATGACAGGTACATTTTGCAACTTCTTACATTTAGTTCATACGGCACATGCAGTGTAGGGGATGTCCTAAAAAAAAATTGGAGGGAGGGGATAAAGGAAATTGAGTGTAGTTGCTTGGACATGTAACAGGCTTGTGTGAGCATGATAAGAATGAGTGGAAGCAAGTGGTTTTTATGATTTGATACTCTGTTGGAGTGTGAGCAAGGCAAAATTTATGAAAGGGAAACTGGTTAGCCTGGCTTGTCCTGGAGGTGTGACATACAGTGCCTGCACTGAAGGATGAGTGGGGAGGTTACAGTTTGGAGGGATCTGCACTGTGATGTTGGTGCCCTTGTGGCAAGACTGTGGAAATGTTTTATTTTTTGTTGGGTCACCCTACCTTTGTGGGAGACAGTTAGTGCTAAATTTTTGTTATAATAATGTAAGTTTTTATAATTTTGTTCTGTATTTTGATTCACAGTGAAGAGAGTATCAATAAGTTTTGTTTTCAGTCCAGTATAGCAACATCAGTAAAGCTTCATGTTTACGAGACTGTTGAGCTGGAATTGTCACTTCTTCCAGACGATGAAAATTTTACTTCGCCTCTCTCGCTTCATCCAGATCCCACTACACCTACAAGGTATGCTCAACTTTCACTTTCTAATTCAGGTACATGACATTTCAGACAATTATTTATGTAGTTTAATTTTTTTAAACTTGTTGGCCATTTCCTACATGAGGGTCATCAAGAGAAGAGAAACATCATTCACCATCACTCATTTCCAAGTTGTCTTCCAAGAACACAGACATCTTAATTTCAATGATTTGGCTTTTGTTAACTGAATGCTCTATAGATGTTACATTGCTCACACTCCAGAGTATATCTGCACTACCTCCAGTTTAATTATTTATTATTATTTTTTTTTAAGGTGTGGGCTCTATAATGGTGCTACATACTCAAAGATGGGCCTGACATGTGTTGTGTAAAGAGCCCAGAGTGACTCTTTGTTGAGATTCCTGGAAGCTACTCTAATATTTACTAGACAAGCACTGGCTGCAAAGGTTATTTGTTATGATCTTTGGCATTATGCCAAGCTCTAAGGTCACCACTAGGTTTTTTTGTATGAAGTCTGCAGCCTATGTCCACCAAGTCTATACTTTTGTGTCAGGTTTTCTTGCTCTTTACCCCAGTCTTCGTAACCTTGCATTTGCCGGTGTTGACTTCAAGCAACCCCTTATCCATCCAATCTTGCAGTTTGTCCAGATGAATTTGGAGCCTTTACTTTTCATCGTCTGATTTTATTCTCATTAGTTTTAAATCATTGGCAGATAAGAATGAATTTTATTTAATCCCATCTAAAATGTTATTCATATAAAGCAGAAACAGCACCTGTCCTAATACTAATCCTTGTGGAACCCTGCTGTTTTTTTCCCCTTTCTGATTTTTTTCCCCTTTCTGATTTTTTTCCCCTGACACCCACTCTCTTTCCATCCCCTGAGGTACTCTTTGATCCACTAGTGTGGAATTTCCAAGGGTATAATTCAGAAGGTTGAGGAAAGGTTGAGGTGATTTAGAAGATGGAAAGAGGTAAAATGATGAAGAAGGTGTAAAAATCTAGGGTGGAAGGAACTGGGGCTAGGGGTTGTCTCTGGAATCGTTTGAAGGTGGGAGAAAAAGAGGTTTTGAGGTGTAGGGGTTTGAGCTTTCAGCAGGCTTGTATGAGCTCATTAGATTGAAGTGATTAAAGACGTGCTGTTGGAGTGTTAACAAAGTATCATTTATAAATGTATTCAGAGAAACTGGACTTAACCCTTTGACTGTCACAAGCCCATTTCTGAAACTGTCATTCTATGTCGCAAAATACTCGAAAAAAAAATTTCTTATGAAATAATAGGCAATCTTTTCCCGATGGCAATGACACCAAAAGTACGAAAGTTGATGGAAAACTTATGGAATTACGCTCTCACAAAGTTAGCAATTTCGGCGGTATGTATATGTTGAAAAAAGTCGGCCGTCTCCCACCGAGGCAGGGTGACCCAAAAAGAAAGAAAATCCCCAAAAAAGAAAATACTTTCATCATCATTCAACACTTTCACCTCACTCATACAAAATCACTGTTTTTGCAGAAGTGCTCAGAACACAACAGTTTAGAAGCATATACGTATAAAGATACACAACATATCCCTCCAAACTGCTAATATCCTGAAACCCCTCCTTTAGAGTGCAGGCATTGTACTTCCCATTTCCAGGACTCAAGTCCGGCTATATAAAAATAACTGGTTTCCCTGAATCCCTTCACTAAATATTACCCTGCTCACACTCCAACAGATTGTCAGGTCCCAAATACCATTCGTCTCCATTCACTCCTATCGAACACACTCATGCATGCTTGCTGGAAGTCCAAGACCTTCGCCCACAAAACCTCCTTTACCCCCTCCCTCCAACCTTTTCGAGGACGACCCCTACCCTGCCTTCCTTCCCCTACAGATTTAAATGCTCTCCATGTCATTCTGCTTTGATCCATTCTCTCTAAATGACCAAACCACCTCAACAACCCCTCTTCAGCCCTCTGACTAATACTTTTTTTAACTCCACACCTTCTCCTAATTTCCACACTCCGAATTTTCTGCATAATATTTACACCACACATTGCCCTTAGACAGGACATCTCCACTGCCTCCAACCGCCTCCTTGCTGCTACATTCACAACCCAAGCTTCACACCCATATAAGAGTGTTGGTACTACTTTGCTTTCATACATTCCCTTCTTTGCGTCCATAGATAACGTTTTTTGTCTCCACATATACCTCAACGCACCACTCACCTTTTTTCCCTCATCAATTCTATGATACATGATATCAGTTATCTATGATATCAATTATGATACATCGTAACACTTAATAAATCCATCCGCCCACATGTCAACTCCCAAGTATCTGAAAACATTCACTTCTTCCATACTCCTCCTCCCCAATTTGATATCCAATTTTTCTTTATCTGAATCATTTGATACCCTCATCACCTTACTCTTTTCTATGTTCACTTTCAGAGAGAGAGAGAGAGGTAGGTAGAGAGAGAGAGAGAGGTAGAGAGAGAGAGAGAGAGAGAGAGAGGTAGAGAGAGAGAGAGGTAGAGAGAGAAAGAGGTAGAGAGAGAGAGAGAGAGAGAGAGGTAGAGAGAGGTTGAGAGAGAGAGAGGTAGAGAGAGAGAGAGAGAGAGAGAGAGAGAGAGGTAGAAAGAGAGAGAGAGAGAGAGAGAGAGCAATCACTGGTAAGATCCTTGAGACAATAATCTCAAGACAAATGACAGAGATTTTTGACTACCACTCACTACTTTGTGATCGTCAATATGGCTTCAGGAAAGGTTACTCTGCTGCTGATCTGTTGTTAAACCTCTCCACTAAGTGGCACCAGTCACTGGATGAATCCAAAGTCAGCTGTGTGGTAGCACTGGACATTGCTGGCGCTTTCGACCGGGTGTGGCACCAGGGCCTCTTAGCAAAACTTCAAGCACTGGGAATTGCAGGCTCTACGCTATGTCTTCTCAGTGATTACCTTCATGGTAGATCTCTAAGTGTAGTTCTCAATGGAATGGAATCAGCAAGACATCCTATTGGGGCAAGTGTTCCACAAGGAAGCATGCTGGGTCCATTGTTATGGAATGTCTACTTCAACGACCTTCTTCATCTAATCCCAGAATCACATGCATATGCAGACGACTGTACACTGACATTCACTTATCCAAGAGAAGAAATGCCAGCTGCTCTAAGCTACATCAATCACCAGCTGAGAGCTATATCAGCTTGGGGAAAAGATGGCAAGTAACATTTGCACCTGAGAAAACGCAAATGATGATCGTCTCTAGGCACCATGATGGTAATGCTGGTGCAGTAGTAAGGATGAATGGGAGGATGTTGGCACCTGGAGAAGAAGTTGATATCCTTGGGGTGAAATTTGACTCCAAACTAACCATGAAGAACCATGTTGTAAATCTTGCAAACAAGGCAGCCAGGAAGCTTACAGCACTTCGCCGTATCTCACATCTGCTTGACAGTAGGGGTTGCAAGATCCTGTACGAGGCACAAGTACGCTCACACCTTGAGTATGCTCCACTTTCTTGGTTTGCCTGCCCCCCCTCTCATCTGCGACTGCTTGACAGAGTAGAGAACAGAGCAAGACGTCTCATCTCTCGCCTGGACCCATCCTGGATAGATCTGTCATTTCAGCAGAGCCTTCAACATAGGAGGGATGTGGGTGGCCTTACTGTTATGTACAAGGCCAATATTGTCGAAATACCACACTTGGATCCACTTCGAGGACAGCGTGAAACAAGCTTTTATGCCACAAGACGGGCAGAAAGCAGCAACTTCACTCTGGCTGTACCCTTCTCCAGAACATCACTCCATCTGAGATCATACATACCCAGGATGACTCGAGTATGGAACACATTCGTACAGCATAATGATGTCAACGAGATAGTCAGTTGATCAAATGAAAATGCTGGCCCACAGATGGCTCCAACTTCATCCTGTTCCCTACTTGTATGTCTCATAACAATAAAAATGCTTTCAAATGAGCTGATGTAGGTAACAGCTCTTAGCTTGCCAATAAAGTTAGGAATCCTTAACCTGTAAATAGCTGTCAATAAAGCTAGGGATCCTTAACCTTGTCAAACCCTGTGTAAAAAAAAAAAAGAGGTAGAGAGAGAGAGAGAGAGGTAGAGAGAGAGAGAGAGGTAGAGAGAGAGAGGGAGAGGTAGAGAGAGAGAGAGGGAGAGGTAGAGAGAGAGAGGGAGAGGTAGAGAGAGAGAGGGAGAGGTAGAGAGAGAGAGGTAGAGAGAGAGAGAGGTAGAGAGAAAGAGAGGTAGAGAGAGAGAGAGAGAGGTATAGGTAGGTGTCCATTTAACCTAATATTGTTTTCATTTGACAGGTACTGGGTGAGTCATGAGGCAGGTGTCCATGGAGTTACTGTTCCATTCATTGAACATCTTCTTCAATACACTGATTTGCCTGATGGTTAGTGTATAGTTTGTTACTTAGTAATCTGAAATATTAGAGGTAAAGGAGATCCTAATTTGCAAAAAAAAAAAAAAAAAATGCACTAATGGTTTTTCAATGTACACAATAGTCATTTGTTTTGAAAGGAATAGTACAAAGCAAGGGCTATATTTCACACATTTTCATACTGGTGACGAGTGGTTGTAATGCTTTAAGTGATTTCTAAGTGCTGCTTTTGTAATTGTGTATGTTAGTAACTCTGAAGAGTGTGTGGGGTTTGAGCTCTTGTCAAGTCAGTTTTAAAACTATAACTTTGACATGTTCTGAATTGTTTCATTAACCACTTTGCTGTCCGTGCTGTAATATTACAGGTTTGAAGTCACTGTCCATTACATAATATTACAGGTTTGAAATCACTGTCCGTGCTGTAATATTACGGGTTTGAAGCCACTGTCCGTGCCGTAGAATTACGCCATGAGCTCACCTCACTCATATAAGTTGTGATCAGTAAATTTGGGCCTAGATATGAGAGAATGGGTCTATGCAGTAAGTGTACATCATATAAAAAAAACCTGCAGCACACTGTGAATAATAAGAAAAAACTGCGACCGTATTTTTGGTTTAAAACAGAGACTTTGAGGTGCATTTTTGTATGGTTTTTATGGCTGTATTCGTGGTTTCTTGGTCTCATTTGATAAAGTGGAAGATATATTACAGAAATAAACATTTTGATTGGTTTCAGGACAGAAAGTAACTTGAAACTGAGCTTAAAGTAGCAGAAATGTCCAATATTTGCTGACATTCCCGAGTACACAAATGACGCCACTTGTCCGATACGCATCTAACTGGCCAGTCTAATACAATTTTAGGAATGCACTGACGTTATTTATAGAATTATTACAATAATGTGGTAATCTGCATAACAGTAAATCTAATATTTTTGGTGTGAATAAAAATTCAAAATGGAAAGCAAGTGTAATATTAGAGGAGCCTGGAGAAATGACTAAGAAAGAAAGGAAATGCTTTATTAGTGCCAGGAATGCCTACATTGTTTACTCTGGACCCTGTTTTTAAATTGGCAATTTTTGAATTTTGTGTGAAATTGGCTAAATTACTGATTTCTGATCACTGTTGGGTAGTTGAAATAGGTAAATGGGCAGTTTCTTGTACTCAGTCAATAGAATAGAAAGAATATTAGCGAAATACCTGTGAGTGGTCGACTGGAACAGTGGAATTGACCAAAAATAGGGCGCAAAGTGGGTGAAATTGCCGATGCGTAAACATCACCGAGACCATTAAATTTGTGAGAGAGTAATTCCACAAATTTTCCATCAAATTTCATACTTTAGGTTTTATTACCTTTGGAAAAAATATTCTCCATTGTTTCATAAGGTAAATTTGTGTTTTAATTCTTCATCCCTGAGAGCAAGTTTGAGATCAGTGGTCTCGACCCTGAAAGGGTTAAGCTTAATATATTTTAGTGAAGATTGGTAATTATTCTTGGTTTGTATTAGCTGCATTTGAAACTAAAAAATATTTTGCAAATTGGGATGCTTAAAATCTGCGTTTTCTTCTCATTCATCTGCACATATTTGATCTTGATATACTATTACTAACTGATGTTAAAAAATGTATTTTTTACCACTTATAATGCATATTGTTTCATTTTATATAAGAAATTATTTCCCTCTAAGATGAGAGTATTGAATCTGCTTTTGTCATATTTATCCTGTATTGTGCATCACGACCTACCAAATGCATCATAACTACTCAAACCCACACTATTTGCAGATGACACTACATACATTTTCTCTCACCCAAGTCCAGTCATACTAGCCAATACTGTGAATACCAAATTACAGAAAATATCTACCTGGATGATGATTAACAAACTTACTCCCAATATTGACAAAACCTACTACATTCAGTTTGGGAACAGAACTACAGATGTTCCTCTTAACATAATGATAAACGGATCACCTATCACAAAGCTCACAGGGAAAATTCTTAGGAATCCACCTTGATAATAGACTCAGATTTCAAACACATGTACAACAAATTTCCAAGAAAATCTCCAAGACCGTAGGCATACAATCGAAGATACAGTACCATGTTCCACAGTCAGCCCTCCTGGCCCTATATCACTCACTCATTTACCCTTGTCTCACCTATGGAATTTGTGCATGGGGCTCAACAACAATAAATCATCTCAGACCATTAATTACCCAACAAAAGGCTGCAGTCAGAGTGATAACAAATTCCCACTCCAGGCAGCACACTCCACTAATATTCAAAACTCTAAACTTACTCACCGTACAAAACATCCATACTTATTAGTGTGCCTACTACATACATAGAACACTAAACTTGGATATAAACCCTCCCCTCAAACTTCTCCTTACCAACCTCAACAGAAAACATGACCATAACACAAGGCACAGATCACTCTTTGATGTTCCCTGTGTCCATCTCGCACTATGTAAAAACTCAATTCACATAAAAGGCCCGAAAATTTGGAATTCATTACCTGTGAATATAAAAGAAATACTGTCCGTTTATCAATTCAAGATTCTTTTAAAAACCACTTACTCAACCACAACTAAATAAATACTGAATAACTGAATCTCATAAATGTATAACCTGTGACCCTATCAAACTATGTTTTTTTTTTTTTAATTACATTACCCAATAGAATACCCCATTCTCTTGAATGCACAGTAACTCATCTAATGACCATATGACCTGTTGCTGCACTACAAATCACTGATTTTACTTGATCTGATTCGATTATATTATACATTGTTATGCTACAGATTTGCACATCTTTAATGCTTCTTATTTGAAATACTTATTAGTACTTCATGTTGTAATTTGTTTACTGTAATTTTTACCACTGAATATATCATTGCTTAGTTAATCTTAAGTTAATTTTAAGCCTGCCCATAATGCTCTGCATACAAGGGGCTTTTGGCATGTACACCCAATCACTATATTTCTTTGTACAACTATGTATCATGTCCAAATAAATAAATAAATTAATAAATTGTTCTTTTTATCCTTAGTACTAAAGTTACCCTGTAGAGATGCATTAGGTTGTTTTATAATTATTATTTTTACCTGGTCTTTTTTTCATTGAAACTTCTCATGCTTTGTTTGCATGCATACAGTCTTAACCCTTTGACTGTCACAACCCCAAATCCTGAAGTGTTTCCTGGTGTCGCAAAATATTTGAAAATTTTTTTTTTTTTTCTTGTGAAATGATAATCTTTTCCCGATGGTAATGACACCAAAAGTATGAAATTTGATGGGAAACTTACGGAATTACGCTCTCCCGAAGTTAGCGACCTTGGCGATATTTACAAATCGGCTATTTCACCCACTTTCAGCCCTATTTTTGGCTAATTTCATTGTTCCAGTCGACCAAACTCATAACTATATCTTTAGAGCTCCAATTGTTCCATTGATTGAGTACAAGAAACTGCCCATTTACTGATTTCAGCTATTCAATAAAGTGGTCAGAAATGGGCAATTTGGCCAATTTTACACAAATTAAAAAATATGCCAGTTTCAAAAGAGCATTCAGAATAACAGTGCAGACATTCCTGGCTCTAAAATAACATTTTCTTTGTTCATCAGTCACGTCTCCAGGCCCCTCTGATATTACATTTGCTTTCTATTTTTAATTTTTATTCAAACAAAAAATAGAAGATTTACTGTTAGGCAGACTACTGCCATATTGTAATAATTGTATAAATAATGTCAACCCATTCATGACTGCATATTAGAATGCCTAGTTGGACGTTTATTGGACAATGACATCATTTGTTTACTCTTGAACATCAGCAAAAATCAAACATTTCCCCTATTTTGAGCTCCAATTCCATGTCCTTTTCATAGTAAAATCAATCAAAATCACCTCTATTTTTCTAATATGTTTCCCATTCTATCAAATGGGACTATGAAAATGAGAAATAACCATAAAAACTATACGAAAATAAGTACACCTCAAAGTCGGCATTTTAATCCAAAAACACGGTCGGAGTTTTTTTTTTTTTCTATGCACTGTGTGTTGCAGGATTTTTTTTATACAGTGCACGTTGACCACACAGACCCATTCTCTCACATGTGGGCCTACCAGCTTTCTCCTGCTTGATTTTGAAGCTGCTAGAATTTTTGAGTATATATATGTCAAACACATTGGCTCGTAAGACGTATATGTATATATGACCGAAACAGTCAAAGGGTTAACCCCTTGAGGGTCCAGACCCCCAGTCTCAAAAGTGTCCACAGGGTCCAAGACTTTTCAAAAAAATGTTAGATATTTTTTCTTATGAAATGGTAGAGAATTTTTTTCTGACTAATAAACAAAAAAGTACAAAATTTAATGGAAAATTGATGAAATTACTCTTTTGCGAATTTTGCTGTGTCAGCTGTATTTACACATTGGCGATTTTGCCCACTTTGACTTCTATTTTAGGCCAATTACAGTGTTGCAGTCAACCAAATTCTTAGCTATTTTGCTAGTATGTTTTCCATTTTATTGATTGAGCACTAGAAATCACCCAGTCACCTATTTCAGCTATGCAATAAAGTGATCAGAAATTGGTAATTTGGCCAATTTCACACAGATTTCAAAATATGCCAATTTCAAAATAGGGTCCAGATTGAACAGAGCAGGCATTCCTGGCACTAGAATAACATTTTCTCTGCTCATTAGTTACGTTCCCAGGCCTATCTTAAATTACACTTATTTTCATTTGGAACTTTTATTCACACAAAAAAATAGAAGATTTACTATTACAGTGGAGCCTTGGTGTTCATATGCCCTAGTTTTCATAGGATTTGGTTTTCAATGATTTTTTTCATCAAAATTTTGTCCCAGTTTTCGTACATCTGCTCGGTTTTCATAGAGTTGAAAATGATCCGTGCCAAACTCGTCCACCTACCCACGTGACTCGGCCACTCAGGCGCCCACACAAAGCATCCCATGCATTCGTGACTCAGTCTGCCTTTCTTTCTTATTGAGTGAGCATCACCCCGCACGTTCATCCGAAACATTTTGTAATCCATTATTTTTAGTGCTTGTTTATTGGGTGTGACTGCTAAATAAGCCACCATGGGGCCAGAGAAAGTTCTGAGTGCCAGCCCCTTTGATAAAGAAGTTGAGAAACACTACGGAATTTTACCCTTTCAGGGCTGAGAGGCCCTCTCCTAAACTCGTTCTCAGGGTCAAAAATTTTTCGGAAAAAAAAATTGTTTTTTTTCTTACGAAATGATAGAGAATCTTTTTCCAATCATAATGACACCAAAAGTATGAAATTTGATGGAAAACTTACAGAATTATGCTCTCGCGAAGTTAGCGGTCTCGACGATGTTAACGCATCGGCGATTTCACCCACTTTGAGCCCTATTTTCAGCCAATTCCAGTGTACTAGTTGACAAAAATCATATCTATTTCACTAGAACTCCATTTTTTCTATCAAATGAGTACAAGAAACCAACCATTTACCGATTTCAACTATCCAGTAAAGTGATCAGAAATTGGCAATTTTGCCAATTTCACGCAAATTTCAGAAGATGCCACTTTCCAAATAGGGTCCAGAATAAACAAGACAGACATTCCTGGCACTAAAATAACATTTTCTCTGTTCATTAGTCATGTTCCCAGGCCCCTCTTGCATCTCTTTTGCTTTCCACTTTGAATTTTTATTCTCACATTAATAGAAGATTTACTGCTATGCAGACTACTGCATTAGTGTAGAAATGCTATAAATAATATCAGGACACCTGTGAAAGAGTATTAGACTCAGCAGTTGATGTGTATTGGAAGCTTGACATGATTTGTTCACTTTTGAACTTTGGTAAAAATCTAACATTTCTGCTAATTTGAGCTCAATTTCAAGGTACTTTTCACTACGAAACCAATCAAAATCATCTTAATTTCTGTAATATGTCTTCCATTCTATAAAATGAGACCAGGAAAACTAAAATACAACCATAAATACCATGCGAAAATACACTGCAAAGTCGCTGTTTTAAACCAAAAACACGGTCGGAGTTTTTTTTTCTCATTATGCACTGTGTACTGCAGGATTTTTTTTATACTATGCACACTGACCACAGTGACCCATTCTTTCATATGTAGGCCTACCAGCTTTCTCTCACTAGATTTGAAGGCGCTAGAATTTAGGCGTACTAGTACGTCAATAACCCTGGTGCGTAAGCCGTACTAGTACGTCGGAAACCCTGAAAGGGTTAAGAAAGAACTTGTAGCAAAGTACCAAAGTGGTGTACACGTGGCCAATCTCGCCAGTATGTACAGGAAGTCCACATCAACGATCAGTTCCATCCTGGCGAAGAAAAAAGAAATCAAAGAAGCTGATGTTGCGTAAGGGGTAAATGTGCTAACGAAACAGAGATCGCAAACAATTAAAGATGTTGAGAAGTTGTTGTTGATGTGTCCCACATAGCAACAGGAGGAGCACTGCAACAGGCTGTTCCTTCTCAAATTCAACCCCTTTTTAGCCATAAATTTGTCAGCTTGTTTTTAGTCTATCCAAGAAGCTAGCTTCAACATACCTCACCTGACTCTTCATGTTGCTTCACTTTCTGTATATATTCATTTTCTCACCATGTGAATCTGTTTGTGATTTGATAAAACCCACTATGGGTGTAGTGTTGCCAATAAAGGATTGCATTGTACTTTGTCTTTTTCCATGCATGGACATAAGAGAAACCATAACACGGGCGGGGATAGAACCCATGATCACAGAGTCATAAAACTCCAGACCGACGCACTGTATTTATGAGCTGTTTTTCTTTTGGTACTTATGTAAGTTCATGTTATGTATTTTATTATTGATTCATATTTTCAGATGCAGCATTCTCAGCAAGCGAGTCTCCATGTATTGTGGATCACATACTTTGCACAAGATCGCTCACCCCTGCTGGTCCTATGCCTGTGGTGGGCTTAGTAGCTGGTACTTCTCATATACTCTATGTCATGCTGGCTTCTGGCAGGATCATCTCCATTATTATTCCACCAGCTTTTGTGCAACAAATCATAGAATCTCCTAATACCGATTTTGACCTTGCTGTGTCCCCACTTAGAAAGGTAGTAGTTATAAGGTTATATTTTTTAAATCTTCTATTGTACTGTGTTATTCATCTATGTGCATACTCAGTGCTATGTTTTGTAAGGAATTTTTCCTTCATTTAAGGGTGTTTTTTTAAGTGTAGAAGGTAGTGTCATGATGCTATGTTCCATCTGGAAGCTCCTCTTCCTGTAAGGCATGACTTTCTGAAGAACATTCTGAATTTTTGTCAGTGTAAAATGTTGAAAACAAAAATAAGTAAATAAATTTATATTTTTAAAAATTTTCAAATACAGGAGAGATGGAGATGTTTCAGTTTGGAGAGTCATTTAATTTGTGATAAAACAGTCGCAAATGGGTATTGAATAAATGATGGTGAAATGTTTCCTTTTTTGAGTTGCTCTACCTTAATGGGAGATGGTAGCTGTGTTAAATATTAAAGTGATGTCAGCACACTTGACAAGACATCAGTTTAATGTTTCTTGTTACTATGTGGTAAACTACATTAAACATAAGCTTTCTCTAGGCCTTACATTTATTTAGTAAGTTCTTATTTAGATTTTGGGTATGCAACATAAAAATTTCTTACAATGGTTTTGAAAGAACACATGCTATGGCCACATAAATAGGAATAATGTTGATTTAACCAAGGATTGACATTGAGATCAAACAGTGACATTACACCAACTTTTTTTTTTTCTCAACAAGTCGGTTGTCTCCCACCGAGGCAGGGTGACCCAAAAAAAGAAAGAAAATCCCCAAAAAGAAAATACTTTCATCATCATTCAACACTTTCACCACACTCACACATTATCACTGCTTTTGCAGAGGTGCTCAGAATACAACAGCTTAGAAGCATACACATATAAAGATACACAACATATCCCTCCAAACTGCCAATATCCCAAACTCCTCCTTTAAAGTGCAGGCATTGTACTTCCCATTTCCAGGACTCAAGTCCGACTATATGAAAATAACCGGTTTCCTTGAATCCCTTCACTAAATATTACCCTGCTCACACTCCAACAGATCGTCAGGTCCCAAGTATCATTCGTCTCCATTCACTCCTATCTAACACGCTCATGCACGCTTGCTGGAAGTCCAAGCCCCTCGCCCACAAAACCTCCTTTACCCCCTCTTTCCAACCCTTTCGAGGACGACCCCTACCCCTCTTTCTTTCCCCTATAGATTTATATGCTTTCCATGTCATTCTACTTTGATCCATTCTCTCTAAATGACCAAACCACCTCAACAACCCCTCTTCTGCCCTCTGACTAATGCTTTTATTAACTCCACACCTTCTCCTAATTTCCACACTCCGAATTTTCTGCATAATATTTACACCACACATTGCCCTTAGACAGGACATCTCCGCTGCCTCCAACCATCTCCTCGCTGCTGCACTTACCACCCAAGCTTCATATCCATATAAGAGTGTTGGTACTACTATACTTTCATACATTCCCTTCTTTGGCTCCATAGATAAAGTTTTTTGACTCCATATATACCTCAATGCACCACTCACCTTTTTTCCCTCATCAATTCTATGATTAACCTCATCCTTCATAAATCCATCCGCTGACACTTCAACTCCCAAGTATCTGAAAACATTTACTTCTTCCATACTCCTCCTCCCCAATTTGATATCCAATTTTTCTTTATCTAAATCATTTGATACACTCATCACCTTACTCTTTTCTATGTTCACTTTCAACTTTCTACCTTTACACACATTCTCAAACTCATCCACTAACCTTCGCAATTTTTCTTTAGAATCTCCCATAAGCACAGTATCATCAGCAAAAAGTAACTGTGTCAATTCCCATTTTGAATTTGATTCCCCATAATTTAATCCCACCCCTCTCCCGAACACCCTAGCATTTACTTCTTTTACAACCCCATCTATAAGTATATTAAACAACCATGGTGACATTACACATCCCTGTCTAAGACATACTTTTACCGGGAAGTATTCTCCCTCTCTTCTACATACCCTAACCTGAGCCTCACTATCCTCATAAAAGCTCTTTACAGCATTTAGTAACTTACCACCTATTCCATATACTTGCAACATCTGCCACATTGCTCCTCTATCCACTCTATCATATGCCTTTTCTAAATCCATAAATGCAATAAGAACTTCCCTACCTTTATCTAAATACTGTTCACATATATGCTTCAATGTAAACACTTGATCTACACATCCCCTACCCACTCTGAAGCCTCCTTGCTCATCCGCAATTCTACATTCTGTCTTACCTCTAATTCTTTCAATTATAACCCTACCGTATACTTTTCCTGGTATACTCAGTAAACTTATTCCTCTATAATTTTTACAATCTCTTTTGTCCCCATTCCCTTTATATAAAGGGACTATACATGCTCTCTGCCAATCCCTAGGTACCTTCCCCTCTTTCATACATTTATTAAACAAAAGTACCAACCACTCCAACACTATATCCCCCCCTGCTTTTAACATTTCTGTCATGATCCCATCAGTTCCAGCTGCTTTACCCCCTTTCATTCTACGTAATGCCTCACGTACCTCCACCACACTTACATTCTGCTCTTCTTCACTCCTAAAAGATGGTATACCTCCCTGGCCAGTGCATGAAATTACTGCCTCCCTTTCTTCCTCAACATTTAAAAGTTCCTCAAAATATTCTCGCCATCTACCTAATACCTCCCTCTCCCCATCTACTAACTCCCCTACTCTGTTTTTAACTGACAAATCCATACTTTCCCTAGGCTTTCTTAACTTGTTTAACTCACTCCAAAATTTTTTCTTATTTCATTAAAATTTCTTGACAGTGCCTCTCCCACTCTTTCATCTGCTCTCCTTTTGCACTCTCTCACCACTCTCTTCACCTTTCTTTTACTCTCCATATACTCTGCTCTTCTTATAACACTTCTACTTTGTAAAAACCTCTCATAAGCTACCTTTTTCTCTTTTATCACACCCTTTACTTCTTCATTCCACCAATCACTCCTCTTTCCTCCTGCCACCACCCTCCTATGACCACAAACTTCTGCCCCACATTCTAATACTGCATTTTTAAAACTATTCCAACCCTCTTCAACCCCCTCACTACTCATCTTTGCACTAGCCCACCTTTCTGCCAATAGTCGCTTATATCTCGCCCGAACTTCCTCCTCCCTTAGTTTATACACTTTCACCTCCCTCTTACTTGTTGTTGCCACCTTCCTCTTTTCCCATCTACCTCTTACTCTAACTGTAGCTACAACTAAATAATGATCCGATATATCAGTTGCCCCTCTATAAACATGTACATCCTGGAGCCTACTCATCAACCTTTTATCCACCAGTACATAATCTAACAAACTACTTTCATTACGTGCTACATCATACCTTGTATATTTATTTATCCTCTTTTTCATAAAATATGTATTACTTATTACCAAATTTCTTTCTACACATAGCTCAATTAAAGGCTCCCCATTTACATTTACCCCTGGCACCCCAAATTTACCTACTACTCCCTCCATAGCATTTTTACCCACTTTAGCATTGAAATCCCCAACCACCATTACTCTCACACTTGATTCAAAACTCCCCACGCATTCACTCAACATTTCCCAGAATCTCTCTCTCTCCTCTACACTTCTCTCTTCTCCAGGTGCATACACGCTTACTATAATCCACTTTTCACATCCAATCTTTATTTTACTCCACATAATCCTTGAATTTATACATTTGTAGTCCCTCTTTTCCTGCCATAGCTTATCCTTCAACATTATTGCTACTCCTTCTTTAACTCTAACTCTATTTGAAACCCCTGACCTAATCCCATTTATTCCTCTCCATTGAAACTCTCCCACCCCCTTCAGCTTTGTTTCACTTAAAGCCAGGACATCCAGTTTCTTCTCATTCATAACATCCACAATCATCTCTCTCTTATCATTTGCACAACATCCACACACATTCAGACTTCCCACTTTGACAATTTTCTTCTTCTTATTCTTTTTAGTAATCTTTACAGGAAAAGGGGTTACTAGCCCATTGTTCCCGGCATTTTAGTTGACTTTTACAACACGCATGGCTTACGGAGGAAAGATTCTTATTCCACTTCCCCATGGATATAAAAGGAAAAGTATTAAGACCAAGAACAATTAAGATAAAATCAAAGAAAACTCAGATGAGTGTGTATAAATAAATGTGTACATGTATGTGTAGTGTGACCTAAGTGTAAGTAGAAGTAGCAAGACATGCCTGTAATCTTGCATATTTATGAGACAGACAAAAGACACCAGCAATCCTACCATCATGTAAAACAATTACAGGCTTTCGTTTTACACTCACTTGGCAGGACGGTAGTACCTCCCTGGGTGGTTGCTGTCTACCAACCAACTATGTAATATTAATTAACTCTCTCTCTAGTCATTTGCAGAGCAACATGCAATGACATCTACAATTTTGATGAATCAAGAATTTTTAAAGATATTTTTGAGGTGTCAAGTATGCAAACCAGTTTTTTTCCATATGTTCCTCACTTCACGTTACATTATCACAGGTAGCACCAATTTCAGGCACATAATTTTCAAGGATGTGATGGCCTACTATAGTTAATTTATTTTTTATCATGCTGACCATTGCCCACCAAGGTAGGGAGAACCAAAGAAGGAAACACATTCACCATCAGTCCTTCAATAACTATGTTGCCAAACATGTATTGATATTCCAATTCAAATGTTGTATTACCTTGCTGCTCATCAGTCATATGTTGGGGTAGGGGAAATAAAATTCACCTTAGAAAAGATGTACTTCCATTGTACCCACTTGGCACTGAAGGTGAATCTGATGTGCAGGACTTGACTGGTTTAAAAAAAGATATTGCATATTTAAAAATTAGTAGTGTTCTTTGGTCAACATAAAAAAAATTATTTTGTTTCAGAATCTGAAAGATCCAGGTATTATAATTTAGAGCACTAGAGCAACATTTAAATTGCAGGCGAAATTCTTGTTTTGCAAATAGACATATAACAATGAAATGCTTAAATCAAAATTCTTAATGCACTGACAGATTCATTAAAAAAATGTCCTTAATGTTATTTATTTCCATTAGGTCCATTCACAAAACTTTGAGGATCATATTCGGTGTATTTTGCACCGCTTATCATCTCAGCCACTGCTGGCTTCAGGTTCTACCTCCAAAGTTACACCCGACGAGTACCTGAATCTCCTCAACCGTATAACTGCCACCCTTAGAAAAAACTATATGCAACCTCAGCGAGCAGCTAGACTAGACATACAAAGAAGGTAGTTTCTGGTTAAGGTACCATGTGCCTTTTTAAAAGATCCTGTAACAGTCGGTTTGTCTTCAGAATAGCATATAACTAAGTTAATTGTGTTTAAAGATGCCTTAAATCTCTTCGTTTTCATTGATTTGCAGTTTTTTGGTTTGAATTTTTGATACAAGACTTCAGCAGACTCCTTGATATCCAGAGCCATTTTGGTTTTCTGTTGGCCATATGTTGTTTGTCAGAAATTAAAATTCTTTATAAATGTTTATATTATGGTGAATGTTTGATATACATTAAATGACTATTTAAAGCTGTCTAGCAAGAAATAACCACACCCTCTTGTAAATAAAAACAAATTATGAAGGAGCATAATTGAGATACTTTCCTGTGCTTTTTGACATATATCTGTATATGATTAACTACATTATTTTGTAGTGTGAAATGAATCCTGGGAGAGTACAAATGTTTAATCACTGGAAGCTACAAGTGTGAGTGTATCCATCTTTATTTAATGTTGGAAACTTGCTGATGTTTATGAATTTAAAACAGCAATTTGTGTTTTAGTTTGTATTTACCAACAAATCTTATGAATAAACACGATTCATGTGGTGACTTAAATAGATGACTTGAGCATAGAAATTTAAATGGGAACAACCTGCACCTGGTGTACCAGCTAAGTCACAACGGGCCCATCGTACATAAACCAGTAGCCAGTCGTAAAATGGTTCACACATATATATATATATCATTAATTTCAAAAACTATTTACAGGTCAGATATATTAAATGAACAGAAGCAAAGATTGCAAGCAGAAGTAGATGATTTGCAAGCAAGAAAGAAATCATTAACAGAAAAAGCTCACGAATTAGCAGAGAAGTATGAAGAAGCAAATGATAAGAAGAGTCAGTTGGTTGAGAGGTAAGATGAGATTCCTGTACTTCCCTTTCATGTCCTTACATTATTGTCTTGCATCATATTTAAATATTTTACTTCGTATTTTCATTATGGTGGTGGATATGACGAATGGGGTCAGTGGGCAAAGGAGAAATGGAAGTCAGTGATTAAAAAGGATTATAGATAAAGTAGAAAATGCTTAGAAGCTATAGTAGTTTAGAATTTTCTGGTCATAGAAGAAAACTAGGGGGTCATTGAATACTGCTCTATCTGTAATTATTATTTAGTGGAGCCAAGGCCCACTTAATCTAGTACCTCAATTTGTAAAATCTCTTCTATCAAATCATCTCTTCTCCAGCTAGAACAGTGTGTGATATATGATAAGCTTACATTTTGCAATTTCTGTCATTAACTTGATAAAGTTTCCAAATGAAATATTAACAATATAGACTTGATTTTAAGGGGCATTTTTTCAGGGAAAAGATAGTATGCTGGCAGGAAAGGAATGAGGCAAAGGGCAGATGGGTTGCTTAGTTTGGTGAGGTAGAAAGAATGCTGCAAGATTGATATATAGGGTGGTGTGGATGGAAGGTGGTATATTGTGTTGAAAGGTAGGTGCTTGAATCATCCACCAGGCATGTGTGAGTATGTTGGATTTCAATGAAGAATGACTGGAAATGAGTGCTAAAAAATGATTAGAGCTGCTTTTGGAGGGTGAGTGAGGTAATATTTCAGAAGGGATTCGGGGAAACTAGCTCACTGCATTTGAGTTTTGAAGGTTGGCAAATGGAGTGCATGCACTTTTAAAGGGGTGGGATGGGGATTCTATCGTTTGGTGAATTAGCATTGGATTATGATGACTGCCCTTCCATAAGTAGTGAAAAAATGGTGGTGGTAACTGATGGCAAGTGCAAATTTTATTTCTTCAGAATCATAAAGGATGCTGGACATCAGTTTATCAATAGAAAGCAGTGACTGCAGTTACAGTACTCTGTATCTTTCCAGACTAGAAAGAGTGTTGAGTCAAGTGATGCGAGCTTTACCAGTGCTGTCAACGGGAGAGAAGAACATGATGCGTGAGTTGGAGTCCATGCAGAGCCATACTTCCAGCTTATTGAACCAATTAGCTCAAATTAAGGCTAAGGATAAATGGCAAATCAGTCAGGTGAGGCTCAGTATAAACAACTTTCTTAACTAGTTGTTATATTTTACATAATTATTAAAATGTGCATTGTAGGATTATTTTTTTTCAGTGAGGAGTGTTCTTAACAGTCATGAACAGGCTTCCTGTCTTATTTTTTTATTGTTTACCATTTATTACTTCTTCTTCAGATGGAGAAATATCAGAATACAGAAACTGTTAAAAACCAGCGAGCGTCATGTGTATCTGAAAGTCAGCTTAAAGCTCTCAAACAAGCTTTGACAAATGAGTAAGTGTGACTTATTATTGTTATTATTTTTGTCATTACATAGACTACATTAGACACCCCCCCCCCCCCCCTTTTTTTTTTTCCAAACCGGCCATATCCCGCCAAGGCAGGGTGGCCCAAAGAGAAAAACGAAAGTTTCTCTTTTTAAAATTAGTAATTTATACAAGAGAAGGGGTTACTAGCCCCTTGCCCCCGGCATTTTAGTCGCCTCTTACAACACGCATGGCTTACGGAGGAAGAATTCTGTTCCACTTTCCCATGGAGATAAGAGGAAATAAACAAGAACAAGAGCTAGAAAGACAATAGAAGAAAACCCAGAGGGGTGTGTATATATATGCTTGTACATGTATGTGTAGTGTGACCTAAGTGTAAGTAGAAGTAGCGAGACGTACCTGAAATCTTGCATGTTTATGAGACAGAAAAAAGACACCAGCAATCCTACCATCATGTAAAACAATTACAGGAAATGGGTTTTTATGTACTTCATTTTGTTTGGCACCTATGCTGTATACTTTTATTATCTTCATTATAGTTTTTGCATTTAGCATTCTTAAAAATCATACCTATGAATAGAGGGAGTTATTAGTATCACAAGTATATACATACTACATATGTTGTAAATACATATGAAGTTCATTATTGAAATACTGTACTGATGTAGAATTAATTTTGGTAATCATTTCAGGGGTGAGAAGTTGTCGAATCTGCTGGAGAGAGTGAACCACGTTAAGCACGATCTTCAGTTATGATGAGGGTTACAAGAATAGTTACTGCTGAAAGATAATTGGAACAAATGATGTGTTGGATTTATTATAACATTTCAGAAATTATCATGCCCAAGGGAATGAGTTTCAGTGATAGTTATATATATTCCTTTTATTGAAATAGTAAAGTAGGTTTTGTATTGTGAAGCTCATAAGCATTCAAATACTCATTTGGTAATTCATCCTGAGTGTTTCCAAATTAAAGTAAATAGCAGACTGTAAAATATTTTTTAGTCATGCTCAGAGTTACATTTTGAAGTTAAGAAAGTAATAGACATTTTAATAAAACTAGCCTTTTATATATTTTTTATGTTTTAACACATGATTTTATTGATAATGTTTATATACCATGCTGGAAATTCCCCTTTCTTCATTGGATGACACTTTGTTTATTACTTTTTAAGGCTAACTAAGGCTTGAATGCATTTGTTTTGGATTGGTTGTATATATAATAACAGTTTAACAGTATTACCTTATTGCAATAGTACTGAAGTAAACAATAATTGCAGGATATTATTGCAGATTTTTTCCTCCCCCCACCCTCATTTTTAAAGTGATCCTAATGTTTAATATGCTAATGTGTTTACCTTAGGTGTGAAAGTTGGTGCTAGGCATCGATTTTTAACAACAGTTTACCCAAAACAACCTTCAAAAATGGTTTTTGAACCCTTAAACTGTCCAAACGTAGATATATGTTGTTATCGCTAGCGCTCCAAATATAGAGCATTTTATTTTTCTTGCCTTCAAATTTGGCACAACTGGCCTGAGATGCCTGGTTAGTATAGAATGGGTCTTAACACTTGGTATGCGCAGTATTAAAAAAATCTGGGACCATTTTGTACCTTAAGGGAGCACCAGTTCAGTTGAGCACCAACTGGAGCAAACCGTGGCAGACACTAGGGATTCACTGATGCCACGTTATATTAACACTCCCCTTTTAAGAGGAAAGTGATGTTGAACACTAGTTTAGTGACTTGAGATGGATGTGGCCACAAGTGGCTGAGGAAATATAAAAAAAACTTGATAATAACTCATGTGCAACATTTTTACAACATCCTTTCAATTTTGATACCAGTGGTAGTATCATCCTGCCAGAATATCCTATAACCTATCCCCTAAGTAAAGAGAAAAGATTCTGGAACATACGTAATACGTGTTCGGCTGGCTGGCTGGTTGATTGACTTTGGCTGTCTCTGTCTCTGTATCTCTATGTCTATCTCACAGGTACACATAAGTACAGTTATCACACATAGTGTAAATTACCTAGGATAATCCAAAAAATGCAGGCAAAGTATTGGTGAATAAAAGGTTGATGAGTAGGCCTCAGGACGTACATCTTTATAGAGGGGCAACGGATATATCAGATCATTATTTAGTTGTAGCTACAGTTAGAGTAAGAGGTAGATAGGACATGAGGAAAATGGCAACAGCAAGTAAGAGAGAGGTGAAAGTATATAAACTGAGAAGGAAGTTAAGGTGAGATATGAGCAACTATTGGCAGAAAGGTGGACTAAAGCAAGTATGAGTAGTGAAGGGGGGGGGTTGAAGAGGGTTGGGATAGTTTTAAAAATGCAGTGTTACAGTGTGGGGCAAAAGTTTGTGGCTAGGAGGGTGGGTGCAGGAGGAAAGAGGAGTGATTGGTGGAATGATGAAGTAAAGGGTGTTGATAAAAGAGAAAAAGGTAGCTTTTGAGAGATTTTTACAAAGCAGAAGTGTTGCAAGAAGAGCAGAGTATATGGAGAGTAAAAGAAAGGTGAAGAGAGTGGTGAGAGAGTGCAAAAGGAGAGCAGATGAAAGAGTGGGAGAGGCACTGTCAAGAAATTTTGCTGAAAATAAGAAAAAAAATTTGGAGTGAGATAAACAAGTTAAGAAAGCCTAGGGACTGAATGTATTTGTCAAATAAAATCAGAGTAGGGGAGTTAGTAGATGGGGAGCTGGAGGTATTGGGTAGATGGCGGGAATATTTTAAGGAACTTTTTAAACGTTGATGAAGAAAGGGAGGAGGTAATTTCACGCACTGGTCAGGGAGGTATAACATCTTTTAGGAGTGAAGAAGAGCAGGAGTGAGTTGGGGGAAGGTGCGTGAGGCATTACATACAATGAAAGGGGGTAAAGCAGCTGGAACTGATGGGATCATGACAGAAATGTTAAAAGCAGGGGGGATATTGTACTGGAGTGGTTGGTATTTTTGTTTAATGAATGTATGAAATGTAGGTAGTAAGTTGGTAGACAGCAACCGCCCAGGGAGGTACTACCATCCTGCCAAATGAGTGTAAAACGAAAGCCTGTAATTGTTTTACATGATGGTAGGATTGCTGGTGTCCTTTTTTCTGTCTCATAAACATGCAAGATTTCAGGTACGTCTTGCTACTTCTGCTTACACTTAGGTCACACTACACATACATGTACAAGCATATATATACACACACCCCTCTGGGTTTTCTGCTATTTTCATTCTAGTTCTTGTTCTTGTTCTTGTTTATTTCCTCTTATCTCCATGGGGAAGTGGAACAGAATTCTTCCTCCATAAGCCATGCGTGTTGTAAGAGGCGACTAAAATGCCGGGAGCAAGGGGCTAGTAATCCCTTCTGTATAAATTACTAAATTTAAAAAGAGAAACTTTTGTTTTTCTTTTTGGGCCACCCTGCCTCGGTGGGATACGGCTGGTTTGTTGAAAGAAGAAGAAACATGCAGGGTTTCAGGTACGTCTTGCTACTTCTACTTACACTTAGGTCACACTACACATACATGTACAAGCATATATATACACACACCCCTCTGGGTTTTCTGCTATTTTCATTCTAGTTCTTGTTCTTGTTCTTGTTTATTTCCTCTTATCTCCATGGGGAAGTGAAACAGAATTCTTCCGTAAGCTATGCATATTGTAATGGCAACTAAAATGCCAGGAGCAAGGGGCTAGTAACCCCTTCTCCTGTATAAATTACTAAATTTAAAAAGAGAAACTTTCGTTTTTCTTTTTGGGCCACCCTGTCTCGGTGGGATACGGCTGGTTTGTTGAAAGAAGAAATGTATGAAAGAGGGGAAGGTACCTAGGGATTGGCAAAGAGCATGTATAGTTCCTTAATATAAAGGGAAGGGGGACAAAAGAGATTGTAAAAATTATAGGTGAATAAGCTTACTGAGTATACCAGGTAAAGTTTACAGTGGGGTTATTATTGAAAGAATTAGAGGTAAGGCAGAGAGTAGGATTGCAGATGAGCAAGGAGGCTTTAAAGTGGGTAGGGGATGTGTAGATCAAGTGTTTACATTGAAGCATATATGTGAACAGTAGTATTCAGATAAAGGTAATGAAGTTTTCATTGCATTTATGGATTTAGAAAAGGCATAAGATAAAGTGGATAGGGGAGCAATGTGGAAGATGTTGCAAGTGTATGGAATAGGTAGTAAGTTACTAAATGCTGTAAAGAGGTTTTTATGAGGATAGTGAGCCTCAGAGTGGTGAAGTGGTGAAGCAATGTAAAAAGAGAGCAAATGAGAGAGTGGGTGAGATGTTATCAACAAATTTTGTTGAAAATAAGAAAAAGTTTTGGAGTGAGATTAACAAGTTAAGAAAGCCTAGAGAACAAATGAATTTGTCAGTTAAAAATAGGAGAGGAGAGTTATTAAATGGAGAGTTAGAGGTATTGGGAAGATGGAGGGAATATTTTGAGGAATTGTTAAATGTTGATGAAGATAGGGAAGCTGTGATTTCATGTATAGGGCAAGGAGGAATAACATCTTGTAGGAGTGAGGAAGAGCCAGTTGTGAGTGTGGGGGAAGTTCGTGAGGCAGTAGGTAAAATGAAAGGGAGTAAGGCAGCCGGGATTGATGGGATAAAGATAGAAATGTTAAAAGCAGGTGGGGATATAGTTTTGGAGTGGTTGGTGCAATTATTTAATAAATGTATGGAAGAGGGTAAGGTACCTAGGGATTGGCAGAGAGCATGCATAGTTCCTTTGTATAAAGGCAAAGGGGATAAAAGAGAGTGCAAAAATTATAGGGGGATAAGTCTGTTGAGTATACCTGGTAAAGTGTATGGTAGAGTTATAATTGAAAGAATTAAGAGTAAGACGGAGAATAGGATAGCAGATGAACAAGGAGGCTTTAGGAAAGGTAGGGGGTGTGTGGACCAGGTGTTTACAGTGAAACATATAAGTGAACAGTATTTAGATAAGGCTAAAGAGGTCTTTGTGGCATTTATGGATTTGGAAAAGGCGTATGACAGGGTGGATAGGGGGGCAATGTGGCAGATGTTGCAAGTGTAGGAGGTAGGTTACTGAAAGCAGTGAAGAGTTTTTACGAGGATAGTGAGGCTCAAGTTAGAGTATGTAGGAAAGAGGGAAATTTTTTCCCAGTAAAAGTAGGCCTTAGACAAGGATGTGTGATGTCACCGTGGTTGTTTAATATATTTATAGATGGGGTTGTAAGAGAAGTAAATGCGAGGGTCTTGACAAGAGGCGTGGAGTTAAAAGATAAAGAATCACACACAAAGTGGGAGTTGTCACAGTTGCTCTTTGCTGATGACACTGTGCTCTTGGGAGATTCTGAAGAGAAGTTGCAGAGATTGGTGGATGAATTTGGTAGGGTGTGCAAAAGAAGAAAATTAAAGGTGAATACAGGAAAGAGTAAGGTTATGAGGATAACAAAAAGATTAGGTGATGAAAGATTGGATATCAGATTGGAGGGAGAGAGTATGGAGGAGGTGAACGTATTCAGATATTTGGGAGTGGACGTGTCAGCGGATGGGTCTATGAAAGATGAGGTGAATCATAGAATTGATGAGGGAAAAAGAGTGAGTGGTGCACTTAGGAGTCTTTGGAGACAAAGAACTTTGTCCTTAGAGGCAAAGAGGGGAATGTATGAGAGTATAGTTTTACCAACGCTCTTATATGGGTGTGAAGCGTGGGTGATGAATGTTGCAGCGAGGAGAAGGCTGGAGGCAGTGGAGATGTCATGTCTGAGGGCAATGTGTGGTGTGAATATAATGCAGAGAATTCGTAGTTTGGAAGTTAGGAGGAGGTGCGGGATTACCAAAACTGTTGTCCAGAGGGCTGAGGAAGGGTTGTTGAGGTGGTTCGGACATGTAGAGAGAATGGAGCGAAACAGAATGACTTCAAAAGTGTATCAGTCTGTAGTGGAAGGAAGGCGGGGTAGGGGTCGGCCTAGGAAAGGTTGGATGGAGGGGGTAAAGGTTGTTTTGTGTGTGAGGGGCTTGGACTTCCAGCAGGCATGCATGAGCGTGTTTGATAGGAGTGAATGGAGACAAATGGTTTTTAATACTTGACGTGCTGTTGGAGTGTGAGCAAAGTAACATTTATGAAGGGATTCAGGGAAACCGGCAGGCCGGACTTGAGTCCTGGAGATGGGAAGTACAGTGCCTGCACTCTGAAGGAGGGGTGCTAATGTTGCAGTTTAAAAACTGTAGTGTAAAGCACCCTTCTGGCAAGACAGTGATGGAGTGAATGATGGTGAAAGTTTTTCTTTTTCGGGCCACCCTACCTTGGTGGGAATCGGCCAGTGTGATAATAAAATAGTGAGCCTCAGGTTAGGGTATGTAAGAGAAAGGGAGATTACTTTCTGGTAAAAGCAGGTCTTAGACTTGGATGTGTAATGTCACCATGGTTGTTTAATATATTTATAGATGGGGTTGTAAAAGAAGTAAATGCTAGGGTGTTGGGGAGAGGGTTAGGATTAAATTTTGGGGAATCAAGTACAAAATGGGAATTCACATAGTTACTTTTTGCTTATGGGAGATTCTAAAGTTGCAAAGGTTAGTGGATGAGTTTGGGTAGGTGTGTAAAGGTAGAAAGTTGAAAATGAAAATAGATAAGAGTAAGGTGATGAGGGTATCAAATGATTTAGATAAAGAAAAATTGGATGTCACATTGGAGAGAGGGAGTATGGAAGAAGTGAATGTTTTCAGATATTTGAGAACTGACTTGTCAGTGGATGGGTTTATGAAGGATGAGGTTAACCATAGAATTGATTAAGGAAAAAAAGGTGAGTGGTGCTTTGAGGTGTCTTTGGAGTAAAAAAAAAACATTATATATGGAGGTAAAGAAGGGAATGTATGAAAGTACAGTGGACTCCTGGTTATTGGCCAATTCTGTTATCAGCCAACTCAGTGATCGGCCTGTTTTTCGGTGCCCGGTTATCAGCCGTTTGAGATGCATCGATCCGCTGGCTGGGGCCACTTGCGCATCAGTTTGACTGTCTCTCTCGGTGGCTGAGGAAGCTTCTGCTCATACTTCCAAACATTTTGCTTATTTCCCATTGTAGTGTGTGTTTTTTGCAGTGCAACTGTGAAATAAGTAACCATGGCTCCAAAGAAAGTTCCTGTAGTAAAGAAAGGAAGAAACTCCATGGAATTTAAGCTTGAAGTGATAGAAAAGACTGAGAGTGGTATGAGGGTGGTGGAACTTGCCAGGATGTACAGCAAGAATAAATCAGCAATTACATCCATCCTGGCAAAGAAAGAACAAATCAAGGATGCTAATGTTGCAAAAGGATTAACTTTTCTAACTAAACAAAGGCCACCAATAATGGAAGAGATGGAAAAGTTATTATTATTGTGGATTAAGGAAAAAGAATTAGTGGGAGGCAGTGTTGTGGAGTCGATTATTTGTGAGAAGGCAAGGCAGTTGCATGAGAATCTTGCAAAGAAAATGCCTGGAACAAGTGCTACAGTTTGTGAATTTAGGGCCAGCAAAGGATGGTTTGATAGATTTAAGAAGCGTAGTGGCATAAACAGTATTGTAAGACATGGTGAGGCTGCAAGTTCTGACAAATGTGCAGCTGAAAAATTTGTGCATGAATTCCAGGGGTACATGGAGGCTGAAGGATTCAAACCCCAACAAGTGTTCAGTTGTGACGAAACAGGCCTGTTTTGGAAGAAAATGCCAAACAGGACCTACATTACCCAGGAGGAAAAGGCACTGCCAGGACACAAGCCTATGAAAGACAGGCTTACTCTTTTATTATGTGGTAATGCTAGTGGGGATTTCAAAGTGAAGCTTTTACTCGTATATCACTCAGAAAATCCCAGAGTGTTCAAGAAAAACAATGTCATGAAGAATAGATTGTGTGTGATGTGAAAAGCTAATCATAAGGCATGGGTCACAAGGCAAATTTTCAAAGAGTGGGTTAGTGATGTGTTTGGCCCAAGTGTGAAAAAATACCTCCTGGAAAAGAAATTGCCACTCAAGTGCCTCCTGGTACTGGGCAGTGCTCCTACACATCCTCCAGACTTGGAAGACCAAGTGTTTAAGGACTTCAATTTTATAAAAGTGAAGTTCTTGCCTCCTAACACCACTCCTCTCCTCCAGCCCATGGACCAGCAGGTCATTTCTAACTTCAAAAAACTACACAAAAGCAGTGTTTCAAAAGTGCTTTGAAGTGACCTTGGACACTCAGTTGACCCTAAGAGAGTTCTGGAGGAATCACTTCACTATCCTCCATTGCATAAGCCTTTTAGGTAAGGCTTGGGAGGGAGTGACTTCCAGGACTTTGAACTCTGCTTGGAGAAAACTGTGGCCAGATTGTGTCCAAGTGAGGGATTTTGAAGAGTTTGAGGCCAAGGCTGACCCTGACCCTGCCGACCCTGTGGACTCTATTGTGGCACTGGGGAAGTCCCTGGGGTTGGAGGTGAGTGGCGATGATGTGGAAGAGTTGATGGAGGACCACAGGGAAGAACTAATCACTGCAGCGAGGAAGAACTAATCACAGCAACAGACTGCAGCTGAGGAGCTTACTTCAGGGGAGGAGGAAGAGGGAGTGAAGTAGGTGCCTTCTTCATTGATTAAGAACGTTTGTGCAAAGTGGAATGATTTGCAAAGTCGAGAAGTACCACCCTGACAAAGCTGAAACAAGCCATATCTGCAACATGTTTAGTGACAAAACCCTGTCCCACTTCAGGGAATTCTTAGAGATGCTAGAAACAGAGCACTCTAGACAGTTATTTTGTGAGACAGGGGTCCAGTGACTCAAGCTGGTTCTAGTGGCATTAAAAGACAAAGAAGGGAAGTAACCCCAGAGAAGGCTTTGCTACCTAAAGTCTTTATGGAGGGGGATTTCCCTTCCAAACACTAACTCCTCCCTCTTTCCTCCTCCCTATCTTCCAGAAGCCAGCATTAGCCTTCAATAAAGGTATGTAATATTTATATAATTGTTAAAAAAATTGTTTTTGGGGGAATATTTTTGTCTGGAATGGATTAATTGTATTTACAATAATTCTTATGGGAAATATTATTTCGGTTTTCAGCCGACTTTCTGGAACAGATTACGGCCGATAACCGAGGGCTTGCTGTATAGTTGTACCAACACTTATATGGGTGTGAAGTTTGGGTTGTAAATGCTCTAGCGAAGAGGCGGCTGGAGGCAGTGGATGTCCTGTCTAAGGGCAGTGTGTGGTGTAAATATTATGCAGAGAATTCAGTGTGGAAATTAGGAGGAGGTGTAGAGTTACTAAAAGTATTAGTCAGAGGGGGTTGTTGAGGTGGTTTGGTCATTTAGAGAGAATGAATCAAAGTAGAATGACTTGGAGAACGTTTAAATCTGTAGGGGAAGGAAGGCGAGGTAGGGGTCGTCCTCGGAAAGGTTGGAGGGAGGGGGTAAAGGAGGTTTTATGGGCAAGGGGCTTGGACTTCCAGCAAGTGTGTGTGAGCGTGTTAGATAGATGGGAGTGAATGGTATTTGGGACCTGACGAGCTGTTGGAGTGTGAGCAAGGTAATACGTATTTAGTGAAGGGATTTAGGGAAATCAGTTAGATGGACTTGAGTCCTAGAAATGGGAAGGACATTTATTCTGTAACTTTGCCTGCACTTTAAAGGAGTGGTTTGGGATATTAACCCTTAAACTGTCCAAACGTAGATCTACGTTTTTTCAACATTTGAAAGTATGTTAAAAAACGTATATTTTTTTTTTTTTTTTTTTTTTTTTTTTTCTTTTTCTTTTTTTTTTTTTTACATTTGAAAACGTGTAAAAAAACTTTGATCTACTTTTTTTTATTATTATTATTTGAAAATATGTAAAAAAACGTAGATCTACTTTTGGAGCACTACACATGTGAACGTAAATTTGTTTGGACAGTTTAAGGGTTAACAGTTTGGAGGGCCTTCTACACTGTCGTATCTGAGCGTCTCTGCAAAGGCAGTGATTATGTATGAGTAAGGTGAAAGTGTTGAATGATGATGAAAGTATTTTCTTTTTGGAGATTTTCTTTCTTTTTGGGTCACCCTGTCTCGGTGGGAGATGGGTGACTTGTTAAAAAAAAAAATCTACAAGCGCAGTATAGCACTGTCTGGATTTTTTGGGTTATCCTAGGTAATTTACACTATGCATAATTGTATTTATGTGTACCTGTGAGATAAAGACAGAGATAGGGAAAGAGAGAGACAGAGATAGATACAGACAGACAGACGGAGATAGAGGCAGCCAATCAGCCACCGGCCAACCAGCAGGCCAGCCAGCCTGCCAAACACATATTACACATTTCAGAATTGTTTCTCTTTACTCAAGGCATAGGTTATGGGACATTCTGGCAGGATGACACTACCAGTGGTGCCAAAATTGAAAGGATGTTGCACAAATGTTGCACATGGGTTATTATCGAGGCTTTTGATATTTCCTCGACCACTTGTGGCCACATCCACCTCAAGCCACTAAGCTCAGGGTCAACATCATTTTCCTCTTAACCCTTTGACTGTTTTCGACGTATAAATACGGTGGGAGACGGCCGACTTGTTGAAAAAAAAAAAAAAAAAAAAAAAATACGTCTTACGAGCCAATGTTTCTGACGTATATATACTCAATAATTCTAGCGGCTTCAAATCAAGTGGGAGAAAGCTGGTAGGCCCACATGTGAGAGAATGGGTCTGTGTGGTCAGTGTGCACCACATAAAAAAAATCCTGTAGCACACATTGCGTAATGAGAAAAAAAAAACTGATCGTTTTTTTGGAATAAAACGCCGACTTTGAGGTGTATTTTCGTATAGTATTTATCGTTGTATTCGCGTTTTCATGGTCTTAGGTGATAAAATGGAAAACATATTACAGAAATAGAGATGATTTTCATTACTTTTACGATGAAAACGACCTTGAAACTGAGCTCAAAGTAGCGGAAATGTTCGATTTTTACCAATGTTCAAGAGTAAATAAATCACACCACACGTCCAATACACGTCAACTGGGGAGTCTAATATTCTTTCACTAGTGCACTGATATTATTTATACCATTTTTACAATAATGCAGTCGTCTGCATAACAGTAAATTTTGTATTTTTTTGTATGAATAAAAAATCAAAATAGAAAGCAATAATAATATAAGAGGGGCCTAGAGATGTGACTAATGAACAGAGCATATGTTATTTTAGTGCCACGAATGTCTACCTTGTTTATTCTGGACCCTATTTTGAAATTGGCATCTTTTTTATTTTGTGTGAAATTGGCCAAATTGCCAATTTCTGACCACCATATTGGGTAGTCCAAATTAGTAAATGGGAGGTTTCTTGTACTCAGCTGATAGATAAAATGGAGTTCTAAAGAAATAGCTATGAGTTTGGTCAACTGGAACAATGGAATTGGCTGAAAATAGGGCTCAAAGTCGGCGAAATCGCCGATACGCATATGTCGCCGAGACCGCTAACTTCGCGGGAGCATAATTCCACGAGTTTTCGACCAAATTTCGAACTTTTGGTGTCATTACCATCGGGAAAAGATTCTCTATCATTTCATAAGAAAAAATAATTTTTTTTTTTTTTTCAAAAATTGAGTGACATAGAATGACAGTTTCAGAGAGGGGCCTGAAACAGTCAAAGGGTTAAAAGGGGAGTGTTAATACGACATGACATCAGTGAATACCTGGCATTTGCCATGTTGTTTGCTCTAGCTGGCGCTCAATTGAACTGGTGCTCCCACAAGGTACTAAGTTGTCCCAGATTTTTTTAATACTACACACACCGAGTGTTAAGACCCATTCTATGCTGACTAGGCCACTCAGGCCAATCGTGCCAAATTTGGAGGCAGGAAAAATAAAACGTTGATGCAGTAACAACGTAGATCTGTTTCGACAGTTAAGGGATTAAGGGATAAACAGTATTGTAGTTTGATTAGAGAAAGGTAAAAAAATAAGAGGAGAGAGAAATAGTGGGAAAGAGTGTCATACTAAGTTTTCAGCCAAAGATTGAAAATAATGTGATTAGAGGCAGGGGTTGTGCCAGAATTTCTATACTGTAAGGGCTTAGGGGTGATTATCTGAGTGGAAGAGGGAGAACTAGGAAACTGTTTTAAAGCTGCTTTATTATTATTATTACTTTTCATTTGAAGGGCTGAAGCTTTCCCTTGGTGCAGCTACCAGGGGGAGAGAAGAATGTAATAGCAATATGAACTTTTAGCCACCGGGTCACCATCTGGCGAAGACCCAGGCCAGAAGTACTGGCAAATCCCTAATGAATGAACTTTTAGCATTGAGATTTACTAAACATTAAAACAGATGAAAACAAAAATAACAGTTTGATTAAATGCTAATGTAGAGCACTGTATTCACAACAGGTTAAATGACATACTTCAGTATTTTTAACATTTCTGGCCTGCCAGTGGTGGTGGTGGCAGTTACTGAGGGTTGGTAATGCCTAAAGTTTTATTTGGACAGCTGGAAGTACTAAAATAACATGCAAAATTTTTTTTATTATGCTTCTAGTTTTGCACAGAATTTTTTTAGACCTCTGAAAACTAGGCTATTGTTAATGAAGCTAGTTATGTAAATATTAATTTTTCTCTTTTTGACTGCCTGGTGATTAGTCCATTTTGCTAGAGGTGCTGAATCGAGCTTGGCTGTTGATTACTTTCCACTTTTGTCCTCATTTCTTATTAACCAGAGTGAGACTTCTCCAAGCCCTTGCTCCTCTTACCATTTGGAGCTTTTCATTATGAAATTCAAGCTGGATGTTCAACACAAGCCTAGGGCACTCGTTTCTGCATTATCCCAGCTAGGTGGGTGAATTGTGACTGGTTCAGTAATAGATCCATAGTGTATAATTAGGTATGTTAATACCAACAGGTTGTGGGAGTAAAACATACGTACAGTAGCATCACAAATATGCATGCTCGTAAGTACACCTTTAGCAGACTTTGCCTGACAGATTCGAGAAGTGCCAGGGCAACTTTTATCTGGAAGATGATGCCCCTTGTCATACTGCCAAACACACAGAATTGGTTAAATTAGTGTAATATTTACATATTTTAATAACTGGCCTGGAAACTTGCTGGATTGAAAAAAAAACATAGTATGGGAGGGGATTGAACTCGTGACAAGCGAGTCTTAAAACTCCCAGGCCAGCACGTAAGCCACTGGGCCAGCTGGCTACAATAAGATTCATCCAACTAGCTATACTTATACACCATAGGGAGGTTAGCATGGGTCCCACTGTGACAACAGTTTTTGTAGTCGGCTGGCCCAGTGGCTTAAGAACATAAGAGAGAAGGAACATTGCAGCAGGTCTACTGGCCCCTGCAAAACAGGTCTAGTTCTCCCACTGGCTTAAGCCAGTGCCTTAACCTAGTCAGGTCAGGTCAGCTCAGCTCAGCTCACATTCACTTAAGGAAGGAGCACGGCATCTGACATAGAAGCACAAGCTAGTCAGGTCCAACTCACACCCACCCACACCTGCTCATGTATTTATCTAACCTATTTTTAAAACTACACATCTTGGCTTCTATGACGGTACTTGGGAGTTTGTTCCACTCATCCACAACTCTATTACCAAACCAGTGCTTTTCTATATCCTTCCTGAATCTGAATTTTTCCAACTTAAAGCTGTTGCTGTGAGTCCTGTCTAGGCTAGATATTTTTAGCACGCTATTTACATTTTTTTTTTTCAACAAGTCGGCCGTCTCCCACCGAGGCAGGGTGACCCAAAAAAGAAAGAAAATCCCCAAAAAGAAAATACTTTCATCATTCAACACTTTCACCACACTCACACATTATCACTGTTTTTGCAGAGGTGCTCAGAATACAACAGTTTAGAAGCATATACGTATAAAGATGCACAACATATCCCTCCAAACTGCCAATATCCCAAACCCCTCCTTTAAAGTGCAGGCATTGTACTTCCCATTTCCAGGACTCAAGTCCGACTATATGAAAATAACCGGTTTCCCTGAATCCCTTCACTAAATATTACCCTGCTCACACTCCAACAGATCGTCAGGTCCCAAGTATCATTCGTCATAATTCACTCCTATCTAACACGCTCATGCACGCTTGCTGGAAGTCCAAGCCCCTTGCCCACAAAACCTCCTTTACCCCCTCTTTCCAACCCTTTCGAGGACGACCCCTACCCCTCCTTCCTTCCCCTATAGATTTATATGCTTTCCATGTCATTCTACTTTGATCCATTCTCTCTAAATGACCAAACCACCTCAACAACCCCTCTTCTGCTCTCTGACTAATGCTTTTATTAACTCCACACCTTCTCCTAATTTCCACACTCCTAATTTTCTGCATAATATTTACACCACACATTGCCCTTAGACAGGACATCTCCACTGCCTCCAACAGTCTCCTCGCTGCTGCATTTACCACCCAAGCTTCACATCCATATAAGAGTGTTGGTACTACTATACTTTCATACATTCCCTTCTTTGCCTCCATAGATAACGTTTTTTGACTCCACATATACCTCAACGCACCACTCACCTTTTTTCCCTCATCAATTCTATGATTAACCTCATCCTTCATAAATCCATCTGCTGACACGTCAACTCCCAAGTATCTGAAAACATTCACTTCTTCCATACTCCTCCTCCCCAATTTGATATCCAATTTTTCTTTATCTAAATCATTTGATACCCTCATCACCTTACTCTTTTCTATGTTCACTTTCAACTTTCTACCTTTACACACATTCTCAAACTCATCCACTAACCTTTGCAATTTTTCTTAAGAATCTCCCATAAGCACAGTATCATCAGCAAAAAGTAACTGTGTTAATTCCCATTTTGAATTTGATTCCCCATAATTTAACCCCACCCCTCTCCCAAACACCCTAGCATTTACTTCTTTTACAACCCCATCTATAAATATATTAAACAACCATGGTGACATTACACATCCCTGTCTAAGACATACTTTTACCGGGAAGTATTTTTCCTCTCTTCTACACACCCTAACCTGAGCCTCACTATCCTCATAAAAACTCTTAACAGCATTTAGTAACTTACCACCTATTCCATATACTTGCAACATCTGCCACATTGCTCCTCTATCCACTCTATCATATGCCTTTTCTAAATCCATAAATGCAATAAAAACTTCCCTACCTTTATCTAAATACTGTTCACATATATGCTTCAATGTAAACACTTGATCTACACATCCCCTACCCACTCTGAAACCTCCTTGCTCATCCGCAATCCTACATTCTGTCTTACCTCTAATTCTTTCAATTATAACCCTACCGTATACTTTTCCTGGTATACTCAGTAAACTTATTCCTCTATAATTTTTACAATCTCTTTTGGCCCCTTTCCCTTTATATAAAGGGACTATACATGCTCTCCGCCAATCCCTAGGTACCTTCCCCTCTTTCATACATTTATTAAACAAAAGTACCAACCACTCCAACATTATATCCCCCCTGCTTTTAACATTTCTGTCATGATCCCATCAGTTCCAGCTGCTTTACCCCCTTTCATTCTACATAATGCCTCACGTACCTCCACCACACTTACATTCTGCTCTTCTTCATTCCTAAAAGATGGTATACCTCCCTGGCCAGTGCATGAAATTACCGCCTCCCTTTCTTCCTCAACATTTAAAAGCTATTTACATCCCCTTTATTTATTCCTGTTTTCCATTTATACACCTCAATCATATCTCCCCTAATTCTACGCCTTTCTAGAGAGTGCAGATTCAGAGCCCTCCGTCTATCCTCATAGGGAAGATTTCTGATACACGGGATCAACTTTGTCATCCTCCTTTGTACGTTTTCCAGTGCGTTTATATCCATTCTGTAATACAGTGACCAAAACTGTGCAGCATAATCTAAATGAGGCCTAACCAGATATATAGAGTTAAACAACCTGAGGACTTTTATTATTTATACTTTTTGATACGAAGCCAAGGATTCTGTTAGCTTTTACGCATTGTTGTCTTGGTTTTAGATTACTGCTTACCAGGACTCCTAAATCCTTTTTTGCAATCAGTAATATTAAGATCTACATTATTAGTTTATATGTGGGATGGTTATTTTCCTGTGCAACATTTAGAACTTTGCATTAAACTGCATTTCCCACTTTTCCGACCACTGCATCAGTCTATTCAAATCATCCTGGAGTGCCGTAATGCCCTCATTAGAATGAATTGGACAGTCTATTTTGGTGTTATCGGCAAATTTGCTTATGTCGCTATTTATTCCCTCATCTACTCATCTATGTTGTTTATATAAATTATGAACAACAATGGGGCCCAACACTGACCCCTGTGGAACACCGCTTGTGATGTGCCCCCATTCTGATTTTTCCCCATTTATGCAAACTCTCTGCTGCCTATTTGTCAACCATGCCTCTACCCAGGAAAAAAATTCTCCTGTTCCGTGTGCCTCAAGTTTCCTCAATAGCCTCTGATATGGAACTCTGTCGAAAGCCTTACTGAAGTCCCACTTACGGTGTTCCGCTAATATGGACATTTCAATTTATGACCAAAACTTGCTATACGGCTCCCCCCCCCACCTGTCTTTCTAATACAGGCACTGCACCCCACCCGGTGTACGTATTTACATTCTTTGTGAGCTCCATGAGCCCTGTGTCTCTCCATTATGTCTGGAAACTTTCCAAAATTTCAAGTGTTTTAAAGTATATTTCATGTTTTATATACTATTCTTCTTTCAACACACTGGCCGTATCCCACCAAGGCAGGGTGGCCCAAAAAGAAAAACAAAAGTTTCTCTTTTTAAATTTAGTAATTTATACAGGAGAAGGGGTTACTAGCCCCTTGCTCCCGGCATTTTAGTCGCCTCTTACGACACACATGGCTTACGGAGGAAGAATTCTGTTCCACTTCCCCATGGAGAATGTTTTATATATACTACTCTGATAATTATACTTATGTGTACCTGTACCTAAATGAACTTAAACACTGTGCTGGCATGCAGGTACACATTAAAATCACTAAGAGTGTCTTATTAGTCTTCATGCCATATTAATAATGATAATAATATGACAGTAGTAGGTTGGTAGACAGCAACCACCCAGGGAAGTACTTCCATCCTGCCAGATGACTGTGAAACAGAAACCTGTAACTGTTTTGCATGATGGTAGGATTTCTGGTTTCTTTTTCTGTCTCATAAACACGCTAGATAACAGGGATATCTTGCTACTCCTACTTACACTTTGGTCACACTTCACAGACACGCACATGCATATATATATACATACATCTAGGTTTTTCTCCTTTTTCTAAATAGCTCTTGTTCTTCTTTATTTCTTCTATTGTCCATGGGGAAGTGAAAAAGAATCTTTCCTCCGTAAGCCATGCGTGTCGTATGAGGCGACTAAAATGCCGGGAGCAATGGGCTAGTAACCCCTTCTCTTGTAGACATTTACTAAAAAAGAGAAGAAGAAAAACTTTATAAAACTGGGATGCTTGAATGTGCGTGGATGTAGTGCGGATGACAAGAAACAGATGATTGCTGATGTTATGAATGAAAAGAAGTTGGATGTCCTGGCCCTAAGCGAAACAAAGCTGAAGGGGGTAGGGGAGTTTCGGTGGGGGGAAATAAATGGGATTAAATCTGGAGTATCTGAGAGAGTTAGAGCAAAGGAAGGGGTAGCAGTAATGTTGAAGGATCAGTTATGGAAGGAGAAAAGAGAATATGAATGTGTAAATTCAAGAATTATGTGGATTAAAGTAAAGGTTGGATGCGAAAAGTGGGTCATAATAAGCGTGTATGCACCTGGAGAAGAGAGGAATGTAGAGGAGAGAGAGAGATTTTGGGAGATGTTAAGTGAATGTATAGGAGCCTTTAAACCAAGTGAGAGAGTAATTGTATTAGGGGACCTGAATGCTAAAGCAGGAGAAACTTTTAGAGAGGGTGTGGTAGGTAAGTTTGGGGTGCCAGGTGTAAATGATAATGGGAGCCTTTTGATTGAACTTTGTATAGAAAGGGGTTTAGCTATAGGTAATACATATTTTAAGAAAAAGAGGATAAATAAGTATACAAGATATGATGTAGGGCGAAATGACAGTAGTTTGTTGGATTATGTATTGGTAGATAAAAGACTGTTGAGTAGACTTCAGGATGTACATGTTTATAGAGGGGCCACAGATATATCAGATCACTTTCTAGTTGTAGCTACACTGAGAGTAAAAGGTAGATGGGATACAAGGAGAATAGAAGCATCAGGGAAGAGAGAGGTGAAGGTTTATAAACTGAAAGAGGAGGTAGTTAGGGTAAGATATAAACATCTATTGGAGGATAGATGGGCTAATGAGAGCATAGGCAATGGGGTCGAAGAGGTATGGGGTAGGTTTAAAAATGTAGTGTTAGAGTGTTCAGCAGAAGTTTGTGGTTACAGGAAAGTGGGTGCGGGAGGGAAGAGGAGCGATTGGTGGAATGATGATGTAAAGAGAGTAGCAAGGGAGAAAAAGTTAGCATATGAGAAGTTTTTACAAAGTAGAAGTGATGCAAGGAGGGAAGAGTATATGGAGAAAAAGAGAGAGGTTAAGAGAGTGGTGAAGCAATGTAAAAAGAGAGCAAATGAGAGAGTGGGTGAGATGTTATCAACAAATTTTGTTGAAAATAAGAAAAAGTTTTGGAGTGAGATTAACAAGTTAAGGAAGCCTAGAGAACAAATGGATTTGTCAGTTAAAAATAGGATAGGAGAGTTATTAAATGGAGAGTTAGAGATATTGGGAAGATGGAGGGAATATTTTGAGGAATTGTTAAATGCTGATGAAGATAGGGAAGCTGTGATTTCGTGTATAGGGCAAGGAGGAATAACATCTTGTAGGAGTGAGGAAGAGCCAGTTGTGAGTGTGGGGGAAGTTCGTGAGGCAGTAGGTAAAATGAAAGTGGGTAAGGCAGCCGGGATTGATGGGATAAAGATAGAAATGTTAAAAGCAGGTGGGGATATAGTTTTGGAGTGGTTGGTGCAATTATTTAATAAATGTATGGAAGAGGGTAAGGTACCTAGGGATTGGCAGAGAGCATGCATAGTTCCTTTGTATAAAGGCAAAGGGGACAAAAGAGAGTGCAAAAATTATAGGGGGATAAGTCTGTTGAGTATACCTGGTAAAGTGTATGGTAGAGTTATTATTGGAAGAATTAAGAGTAAGACGGAGAATAGGATAGCAGATGAACAAGGAGGCTTTAGGAAAGGTAGGGGGTGTGTGGACCAGGTGTTTACAGTGAAACATATAAGTGAACAGTATTTAGATAAGGCTAAAGAGGTCCTTGTGGCATTTATGGATTTGGAAAAGGTGTATGACAGGGTGGATAGGGGGGCAATGTGGCAGATGTTGCAGGTGTATGGTGTAGGAGGTAGGTTACTGAAAGCAGTGAAGAGTTTTTACGAGGATAGTGAGGCTCAAGTTAGAGTATGTAGGAAAGAGGGAAATTATTTCCCAGTAAAAGTAGGCCTTAGACAAGGATGTGTGATGTCACCGTGGTTGTTTAATATATTTATAGATGGGGTTGTAAGAGAAGTAAATGCGAGGGTCTTGGCAAGAGGCGTGGAGTTAAAAGATAAAAAATCACACATAAAGTGGGAGTTGTCACAGTTGCTCTTTGCTGATGACACTGTGCTCTTGGGAGATTCTGAAGAGAAGTTGCAGAGATTGGTGGATGAATTTGGTAGGGTGTGCAAAAGTAGAAAATTAAAAGTGAATACAGGAAAGGGTAAGGTTATGAGGATAACAAAAAGATTAGGTGATGAAAGATTGGATATCAGATTGGAGGGAGAGAGTATGGAGGAGGTGAATGTATTCAGATATTTGGGAGTGGACGTGTCAGTGGATGGGTCTATGAAAGATGAGGTGAATCATAGAATTGATGAGGGGAAAAGGCTGAGTGGTGCACGTAGGAGTCTGTGGAGACAAAGAACTTTGTCCTTGGAGGCAAAGAGGGGAATGTATGAGAGTATAGTTTTATCAATGCTCTTATATGGGTGTGAAGCATGGTTGATGAATGTTGCAGCGAGGAGAAGGCTGGAGGCAGTGGAGATGTCATGTCTGAGGGCAATGTGTGGTGTGAATATAATGCAGAGAATTCGTAGTTTGGAAGTTAGGAGGAGGTGCGGGATTACCAAAACTGTTGTCCAGAGGGCTGAGGAAGGGTTGTTGAGGTGGTTCGGACATGTAGAGAGAATGGAGCGAAACAGAGTGGCTTCAAGAGTGTATCAGTCTGTAGTGGAAGGAAGGCGGGGTAGGGGTCGGCCTAGGAAAGGTTGGAGGGAGGGGGTAAAGGAGGTTTTGTGTGCGAGGGGCTTGGACTTCCAGCAGGCATGCATGAGCGTGTTTGATAGGAGTGAATGGAGACAAATGGTTTTTAATACTTGACGTGCTGTTGGAGTGTGAGCAAAGTAACATTTATGAAGGGGTTCAGGGAAACCGGCAGGCCGGACTTGAGTCCTGGAGATGGGAAGTACAGTGTCTGTACTCTGAAGGAGGGGTGTTAATGTTGCAGTTTAAAAACTGTAGTGTAAAGCACCCTTCTGGCAAGACAGTGATGGAGTGAATGATGGTGAAAGTTTTTCTTTTTCGGGCCACCCTGCCTTGTTGGGAATCGGCCAGTGTGATAATAAAAAAAAAATAATATGCAATAATAATCACTCTAGTTCAATACCGAAGAAAATGTGTACACAATAATATTACTGGGGGTAACTGTAGAAAATTATTCCTTTCATGTGCATTCACTCAGAGAATCATTTCATCTAAAAATGGTGTTACATGAGAATGGGAGTGTTGCTCTTTATTTATTCTACTGTACCAGTGTGGAGACAACTTGTACATAATGTAAAGTGTTTGTATTATGGTATAATACAAACGTGAAAGTTAGGAACGTAGGATGTCAGGTGTGGGGAGGTATGGTAGCCAGCCAGGCCACCCCACCCCATCCACTCATAATAAACTACGACATTTAAAGCGTCCCAGAGCGATAAAATGCACATACAGTTCACTTATTACTTACCTTAAAATATTTGTAGACTTAATGTAGGGTGAGAGGTGAGTAAATGAGATAGAACAAGTAAATGGGAGAGAGAGAAAGAGAAGAGTAAATGAGAGAGGCCAGAGACATGGAGTATACCAAAACCAGATGTGTTTGTCTGTTTGTATAAACAAACAGATGAACACATCTGGTTTTGGTTCATAGTAGGTTAGTATATTCAGGTATACACAAATACAGTTACATAGATTATTATACATAGCATATGTGTAGAGAACCCAGGATAACCCAAAAAAGCCAGACAAAGTGACTTATACCCCAGTGTAAATAAGTCACTTTGACTTTTTTTGGAGGGTTATCCTAGGTTCTCTACACATATGCTGCTATGTATAATAATCTGTGCTGTGCTGTATGACCCTTGTAGGTTTAGCACTTTTTTATTATAATAATCTATGTAACTGTATTTGTTTATACCCAAATAAACTTATTAACTTACTGAGAACGAAAACCTGACGTGCTCATCTGTTTGTTTATATACTCCATGTCTCTGGCCCCTCTCATTTATTCATTCTTTCTCGTTTATTCATTTTATCTTGTGTACTCACCTCTCACCCTACACTAAGACTACAAATATTTTAAGGTAAGTACATAATGAGTTTGGTAAAAAGTAATACATATTTTATGAAGAGGAGGATAAATAAATATACAAGGTATGATATAGCACATAATGAAAGTAGTTTGTTAGGTTATGTATTGGTGGATAAAGGTTGATGGGTAGGCTCCAGGATGTACATGTTTATAGAGGGGCAACTGATATATCGGATCATTATTTAGTTGTAGCTACAGTGAGAGTAAGAGGTAGATGGGAAAAGAGGAAAATGGCAACAATAAGTAAGAGGGAGGTGAAAGTGTATAAACTAAGGAAGGAGGAAGTTCGGGTGAGATATAAGCAACTGTTGGCAGAAAGGTGGGCTGGTGCAAGTAGGAGTAGTGTGGGGGATGAAGAGGGTTGGAATAGTTTTAAAAATGCAGTATTAGAATGTGGGGCAGAAGTTTGTGGTTATAGGAGGAAAGAGGAGTGATTGGTGAAATGATGAAGTAAAGGGTATGATATAAGAGAAAAAGTTAACTAAGAAAGGGAGGCGGTAATTTCATGCATTGGCCAGGGAGGTATACCATCTTTTAGGAGTGAAGAAGAGCAGGATGTGAGTTTGAGGGAGGTGCGTGAGGCATTACATAGAATGAAAGAGGGTAAAGCAGCTGGAACTGATGGGATCATAACAGAAATGTTGAAAGCAGGGGGGATATAGTGTTGGAGTGGTTGGTATTTTTGTTTAATAAATGTATGACAGAGGGGAAGGTACCTAGGGATTGGCAGAGAGCATGTATAATTCCTTTATATAAAGGGAAGGGGGACAAAAGAGACTGTAAAAATTACAGAGGAATAAGTTTACTGAGTATAGCAGGAAAAGTGTATGGTTGATGTCCGCCTGGAGCCTTGCAGTGTCTGCAATGGAAGACACTGTCATGCAGATTCGGGTGTCATCTGCAAAGGAAGATACGGTGCTGTGGCTGACATCTGACATAGACAAGGATGTTAGCCACAGCAGTGTCTTCCTTTGCAGATGACACCCGAATCTGCATGACAGTGCCTTCCATTGCAGACACTGCAAAGCTCCAGGCGGATGTCAACCAAATCTTTCAATGGGCTGCAGAAAACAATATGAAATTCAATGATGAGAAATTTCAGTTACTCCAACATGGTAAACATGAGGAAATTAAAACTTCATCAGAGTACAAAACAAATTTTGACCACAAAATAGAGCAAAAAACCAACGTCAAAGACCTGGGAGTGATCATGTCGGAGGATCTCACCTTCAAGGACCATAACATTGTATCAATCGCATCTGCTAGAAAAATGACAGGATGGATAATGAGAACCTTCAAAACTAGGGATGCCAAGCCCATGATGACACTCTTCAGGTCGCTTGTTCTATGTAGGCTGGAATATTGCTGCACACTAACAGCACCTTTCAAGGCATGTGAAATTGCTGACCTAGAAAATGTACAGAGAACCTTCATGGCATGCATAACAGAAATAAAACACCTCAATTACTGGGAGCACTTGAAGTTCCTGAACCTGTACTTCCTGGAATGCAGGCGGGAGAGATACATGATTATATACACCTGGAAAATCCTAGAGAGACTAGTACCGAACTTGCAAATGAAAATCACTCACAACGAAAGCAAAAGACTCGGCAGACGATGCAGCATCCCCTCAATGAAAAGCAGGGGTGTCACTAGCATGTTAAGAGACAATACAATAAGTGCCAGGGGCCCGAGACTGTTCAACTGCCTCCCAGCATACATAAGGGGGATTACCAATAGACCCCTGGTTGTCTTCAAGCAGGCACTGGACAAGCACCTAAAGTTGGTACCTGACCAGCCGGGCTGTGGCTCGTACGTTGTATTGCGTGCAGCCAGCAGTAACAGCCTGGTTGATCAGGCTCTGATCCACCACGAGGCCTGGTCACAGACCGGGCTGTGGGGGCATTGACCCCTGGAACTCTCTCCAGGTAAGCTCCAGGTAGGGTTGTTATTGAAAGAATTAGAGGTAAAACAGAATGTAGGATTGCAGATGAGCAAGGAGGTTTTAGAGTGGGTAGGGGATGTGTGGATCAGTTATTTACATTGAAGCATATATGTGAACAGTATTTAGATAAAAGTAGGGAAGTTTTCATTGCATTTATGGATTTAGAAAAGGCATATGATAGAGTGGATAGGGGAGGATAGTGAGGCTCAGGTTAGGGCGTGTAGAAGAGAGGGAGACTACTACTCGGTAAAAGTAGGTTTTAGACAGGGATGTGTAATGTCATCATGGCTGTTTAATATATTTATAGATGGGGTTGTAAAAGAAATAAATGCTAGGATGTTGGGAAGAGGGGTGGGATTAAATTATGGGAAATTAAATACAAAATAGGAATTAACACAGTTACTTTTTGCTGATGATATTGTGCTTATGGGAGATTCTAAAGAAAAGTTGCAAAGGTTAGTGGACGTGTTTGGGAGAGTGTAACGGTAGAAAGTTGAAAGTGAACATAGAAAAGAGTAAGGTGATGAGGGTATCAAATGATTTAGATAAAAATTGGATATCAAATTGGAGAGGAGGGGTATGGAAGAAGTGAATGTTTTCAGATATTTGGGAGTTGATGTGTCAGCGGATGGATTGATGAAGGATGAGGTTAACCATAGAATTGATGAAGGAAAAAAGGTGAGTGGTGCATTGAGATATATGTGGAGACAAAAAACATTATCTATGGAGGCAAAGAAGGGAATGTATGAAAGTATAGTGGTATGAACACACTTATATGGGTGTGAAGCTTGGGTTGTAAATGCTGCAACGAGGAGGCAGTGGAGATGTCCTGTCTAAGGGCAATGTGTGGTGTAAATATTATGCAGAAAATTCAGTGTGGAAATTAGGAGGTGTCGACTATGGGGCACTTACCCTGATCCACGCCCGCCCTACGCACCTCCGAAGGCTCAACGTCATCCAAAATACTGCCGCTCAAATTGTGCTGGGCGCTCCGAGATGGACGAACGCCGTGCCACTGAACCATGAGGCCCGACTGCAGCCCTTAGGTGATAGGATCGCCCTTGTGGCCGCCAGGAGGGTGGCCAAGTACGCACAACTCCCTGGTGGAGAGAGCCTGCTGCAGGACCTTCTTGACAGTCAACAGGGAGACCTCAGGGAGTCCCTCGGCCGTCTGTGGGCATGGTCAGCGGCGGATGTAGCAAGCAAACTCCTCCCCATGGCGCTCATCGAGGACAAGGGTTGTGACCAGCCTGTGGCAGGGTACTCTGTACTCCCACCCTGGGCACCGGAAGCAGCTGTGGTCCACATCCAAGATCTCCCAGTAAGCAAGCGCCACTGTCCACAGGACGTGCTGCAGCGATGGGCAGCAATGAGTGTAGCGGCAGCAGAGCACCCTGGGTGTGCGGTATACTACACTGACGGTTCCCGGGACCCCGAGGCTGGCTGCACAGGTGCCGGGGTATACCATTCTACCCTGATGGCTGGCTGGCGACTCCCGGATCATTGCACCATACTCCAGGGAGAACTCCATGCCATCCAGAGGGCCCTGCAACACACGCTCCTCGATCATCGCCAACCCCCAGTCATTCACGTTGACTCCAGAGCAGCAATCCAGGCCATCATACGCAGAGAGCCCAGGGACAACATCCGGCTACTTACTGCCATCAGGAGTGACCTGCAGACACTTAATGAGCAGGGCCGGCGAGCAACAATCAATTGGATTCCGAGCCACATCTATGTCACTGGGAATGATGCGGCGAAGTCAGCCACTCTTGAGGCCCAGCCAGCGACTACCATCGCAATCAGCCGCAGACAGGTCGTCCTGTGAGCAGCCACTGCAGCCAGGTGCCCGCTGCAAGAGCCGGGCACATCGCAGAGCCTGATCTGGTATGACAGGGCTACACGAGGGGAGCCCCCACCGAGCATGCGGAGGCTAGACAGGAAATTGCAGGTTGGGATCCACCACCTGCGACTTGGCTACCCTACCACCAGAAGCCTCATCGAACACATGCGAGAGGATCGCTGTTGCCACTGTGATCAGATGGTCCCCAAGCCACTCTTGCACTACCTGCTTGACTGCCCCGCGACGGTGCCACTCCGACAAAGGCACTTCCCGATGGCACCTGGGGACCCGACCTGAGAAGTCACCGCAGCCTGGCTGGTGTACCTGGCCGTTTGAGACTTGGGAACTCTCATCCCAGTCCTGGCTGCTCACCCGCCACCTTGATGACGACGCCATATGCAGACACTGTTCGCCACTACGCCCTCCTATCTCTTGACTCTCCTACCCCTCCTTTCTTTCGCCCCCCCACCCTTCCCGTCCCCACCGCTTAAAAAAAAAAATCCAATGGAGGCTGTACTTGTTTACTATTTAGAAGTCTGAACTTACCTAGAGCCCATGCCACCCAACCAGCAGTCCGATGGGGGCAACAAGTGCCCGAGGACCCTGGGCCCTAGAGACGCCTGCTGATGAAGCCCAAGATGACGCCTGCTGATGAAGATGCTAAGCGAGAAGACACTTCCCCCCAGGGAGTCATTGCAAGAGAGAAGATGATGTTACCCTCCAGCTGGAGAGCCCCAAAACAGAAGACAGAAGAAAGAAGACGAATGACACCCCGAACCTGGGGGCCACCGCCAGGTCGCCATCTGGATAAGACCCAGGCCGGAAGTACCGGCAAATCATAAATGAATGAATCAATCAAGTAGAATGACATGGAGAGAGTATAAATCTGTAGGGGAAGGAAGGCAGGGTAGAGGTCGCCCTTGAAAAGGTTGGAGTGAGGGGGTAAAGTAGGTTTTGTGGGCGAGGGGCTTGGACTTCCAGCAAGCGTGCGTGAGCGTGTTAGATAGGAGTGAATGGAGACGAATGGTATTTGGAACCTGACGAGCTGTTGGTGAGCAGGGTAATAGTATTTAGTGAAGGGATTCAGGGAAACCGGTTATTTTTATATAGGCGGACTTGAGTACTGGAAATGGGAAGTACAATGCCTGCACTTTAAAGGAGGGGTTTGGGATATTGGCAGTTTGGAGGGATATGTTGTGTATCTTTATACATATATGCTTCTAAATTGTTATGTTCTGGGCACCTCTGCAAAAACAGTGATTATGTATGAGTGAGGTGAAAGTGTTGAATGATGATGAAAGTATTTTTGGGGGATTTTCTTTTTGGGTCACCCTGCCTTGGTGAGAGATGGCCAACTTGTTAAAAAAAAATACTTATTATAAAGTTTAATTTTTTGTGTTCAGTAAGCTAGGCTTTGCCCAAGACCTGTTCTTTTCATAGTTCCTGTTTAAACAGATTGCTGACTCAGCCCTCATCAATTCATTTCGTCTTTGTGACCACTTGTATTCTCTCATCGCATCTTGGAGGAGAAACTCACTGTTTGCAGAAAATGTATATTAGTCTCTACATTCACGGTTAAATTGCAAGTCATTTAATGCTAGCGCAACAGCTATTTATGCAACTCTCACCGGTGGGACAGTGGCACAGTCATGGGTGGAGGTGAATAGGAGTGTTGGATGTGTTATGCCCCAAATCAAGTGACTACTTGACCCAGGTTATGCTTGCTCATATGAGTGTCACTGGATGACTACAGAAGGACATTTCTGTAGAGGTTGGTGTGCTTACTCTATTCTCGGTTGTCCTCTTATACCCAAAGGTAATCATGCAATCATTGATAGTGATTCTTGCAGCATTAAGGGATTGTTCGTAGAACCACTTTTGAAAGTGTACAAGAGGGTAAAGTTCATCTTTTAGTTGCAAATACCACTGAAAACAGTTCCTGCATCTAGGCTAACGCCAAGCCAGTGGATATCGTCAACTCTATCTTGTTTGGGTAGAAGGTGAGCTTCCACCTGACCATTGGATTGGTGCTGTTTCCATTGATGAAGGGAGGGAGAACTCTTCCAAGAGTGTCCATCTCGCTGCTCTCACCATCTGCTCCTCTTCAAGGGGGGCTCCTTGTTGTGGTGAAGAGGCTCTTGGTCTGAGGAATCAGACCTGTCGGTCTCCTTCCTCAGACTGAACCTAATTACCCCCCAATCCCCCCCTCCTTATCCCATCCTCCCCTTTTTCCTTTCCTCCTCCTCCTCCCCACCCCTCCCTTTTGCCCTTCCTCTTTTTGGCCTTTGCGATTTCTCCCACAGGCTCGCTAGTTCCTAGGTAGGGGAAAGGATACCGGGGTCCATCCCATTCCGTTGAAGTTCTTGGCGGTGGCGTAGTTTGCCGTGGAATCTGGATCGCCTGGGGATGTCCCGATCCCTCTCCGGTATCCCGGAGTAGCTTTGGGTGTCTTTCGGGCGACGGGTGTATCTCTGGAAGCCACCTTTCAGATTTCGGGGGTGGTGGCCGAAGGAGGTATGCTTTGTGGCGGATATCCGGCCGCCCTCTCTTTTGTCCACCGAGGTAGCTCGGCAGATGTGAGGTTGCTATCCCGGATTGCTGGTTTACTGGCATGAAGGGTAGGGTATGGCATGGGTTCCATGCTGCATCTGCGCTACTAGTGGTGCTGAGGTCCTCTTGGGCGCGGAGGGTGATTTCCGGCCCTTTCATTCCTCCTGGGAGCTATTCCTCCCCGCTCCCCCCTTTTTTATTCTTTTTTTTTTATTTTTATTTTCTTTTCTTCTTTCTTTTTTTTTCTTAAAAACAAAATGCAAAGGAATAACCTAACCATGGAGAACCCAATCCATGAACCCACTACCCCCGGGCCCCTTCTTGATACCGCACCCCATTCTGACCCTGCCTTGTTTTTGGACCACTCTTCGGACACTCCTGATGCCCCTGTACCTCTGCTGGTGCTGTTTCCTCACCCGCTTCAGGTACCGGGGCCTCGACTGACTCCTTCGATTTGTCTAACCTCCGCTCTCCTTTGACTATGCTTCCGGCCTCTCCCTCTACGGTACGGCAATTTTTGAATCGCCAGCCCATTTCACGCCGGACCAACTCCGGTCCTACTCCTAAATGCCAACGTCAATCTCCTGATGATGCTCCTTCGTTACCTTCCCATTCTACTCGGAAAAGACCGACACGTCATGCACTCCCTCTCCACGCTCAGTTTCGGACCACACAATGGACTAAATTAAATTCTTTACTTTAAGACCGACTTCTTCTTCTGCCTATCTTTCTGACCATAGTATTGGCAAAGCGCTCCTGCGTCATGTTGGTAGAGATATTTCATTTCATGCTCTCAAGAGCGGTACGTGCATCATCACTGTCCAGAATGCTACCCAAGCTCATGATCTTTCTCTCCTTTCGAATATCGATACTACTCCTATCACTATTGAAAAACATCTTTCTCTCAATTCTTGTAGTGGTACTGTCATTCTGCCCCATACCATAGTCCAACAGAATTTCCAGTCATGTGGCAATGACATTTTTGAACAGCTGGAACTCCAGGATCTCCCAATCCTCAAAATAGACACTTATGTCCTTCCTGCCCGTGGGCGGAGACGTTACCCTTGCAATGTGGCTCGTTTAACTTTTGACAGCCGAGAACTCCCGTCCTCTGTATATGTCGCGGGACATCGGTTACAAGTTCGAAAGGTGATACCTACACAGCAACAGTGTAGAAATTGCTGGCGTTTTGGTCACCCAGCGAAATATTGCAGATCTAGAGCCGAATGCCCAGTCTGTGGTGCCGACGACCATTCTAATACATCTTGCAGTCAACCTCCATCTTGCCTTAATTGTAATGAAGCTCACCCTTCATACTCCCGCCGTTGCCAGGTCTACTTAAATGAACGTGAAATCCGTTGCCTCAAAGAGGCAGAAGGTCTCCCTTATGCTATGGCAGTTACTCGTCTCTACCTCCAAGGAAGACTACTCCGTGTTTCTTATTCTCGTGTTTCAAAACATCCCCCCACTTCTGGGGTCCCATCTTCTGCAGCTTCCTCTGTTGTTACCCCTCCCATGGCCACTCTGGCATCTAATCCTTTTGCTGTCCTTGGCTCTGACGTCCCGACTACAACTCAGTCTGTTCTCACATCTTCGTGTCCTTCCTCACAAGCCCCAGTATCGAGAAGTCCTCATACGACACGTAATACCAATCGCCCCTCTACTTCTCAGAAGTCCAAAAAATCCACATTGCTCAAATCTTCTTTGCCCCTTCCTTCCCTTCTTCCACCTCCACACTTTACCTTTCCAGTCTCTGTGCCTAGTTCTTCCCCTCTCTCTGGCTCTATTACAGGTGTGGAGATTCACCCTCCTCCTCGTACTATGCCTTCCACCCCCGTCCCCTCCCAAGTTTCTCCCTCTTCTGCCACCTCCCAGGTTTCTGCCTCTTTTGTCCCCCCCCCACACTTCATCTCCAGTCCCTTACACTCTTTCATCCCCCTCTACTTTGGTACAGTCCATTACTGTCCCAATCTTTACTCACCCTCCCCCTTCTATCTCCAATATGGTCTCCCATATATCTTTGAATTCAGAAACACCTGAAGCCATTTCAGAATATATTGCAGAGACTAAACCTTCAGTGGACACTGATTCACTTCCTGTTCCTTCTCTTCCCTCTCCTCCTTCTTCACAACCCCATTCTTCGCAACGCTCCGTTCCTTCGCTGCTTGAACGTCTTCCAATGCCACCACACGTTGACTTTTCTAACCCCTCTAGTCCGTAGGTGCCTTTCCCTACGGATTCCTGGTATTTTCTTCATCGCCAATCATGGCCTATTTACAGTGGAATATCCGCGGCCTCGGGTAATCGGGGTGAGCTTCAGGTGTTGCTTTCCAGGTTTTCCCCTGTTGGTGCTTGCTTACAAGAACCAAAATTACACTCAGCTGTTTTCCAACGTATCTCAGGCTATAATTTATTGTATTCTTTGGATCCTTTCTCAGATGGGACCTTTAATGAAAGTGCCCTTCTTCTACGCAATGATATTCCGTACTGTCAACTATTTGTCCATACCTCGCTGCATTACACTGCAGCCCGTATCCACTTGAATAAGTGGTTTACAATATGTTCTTTATATCTCTCTCCTTCTCGAGCATTTTCTATCCCAGACTTTGCCTTTCTTGTTTCATCCTTACCACCACCACTTCTGTTACTTGGTGATTTTAACGCCCACCATTTCCTCTGGGGGGGTCTCATTGTGACTCACGTGGCATCCAGTTCGAGGCTTTTCTCACCTCTCACCCCTCTCCATGTTTTAAATACGGGTACTCCCACCCATTTTGATCCTCGTACTCATACTCTCTCTTGCATCAATCTATCAGTCTGCTCTTCCTCCACTGCACTAGACTTCACCTGGTCTGTTCTACCGGACTTACATGACAGCGATCATTTTCCAATCATTCTTACTTCTCCTTCATATTCACCACCTTTCCGTAGCCCTCACTGGCAATTTGATCGGGCAAATTGGGACCTTTACTCGCAGCTCACTGCTTTTAGTGAGGTTCCTTCTTCATCCTCCATTGATGAGCTCCTACACCTCTTCTCGACGTCAGTTTATACCACAGCTTCTCATTCTATACCCCAAACCTCAGGCAAGCATTCTCAGAAGTGCGTGCCTTGGTGGTCTCCTGCTTGTGCTCGTGCAGTACGTTTGAAACCCACTGCATGGGGCAGGTACCGATACAATAGAACCAATGAGAGATTTCTTGATTTTAAGCAGAAGCGTGAGATCACTCGCCGTGTCATCCGTGATGCTAAACGCACTTGCTGGCGAGACTATGTTTCCACCATCACCTCTGCTTCCTCTATGAGTGCAGTCTGGAAAAAAGTGAGGAAATTGAGTGGTAAATACTCTCCTGACCCGGCTCCTGTTCTACGGGTCGCCGGTATTGATGTAGCAAACCCTCTTGACATTGCCATTGAAATTGGCACTCATCTGGTTTGTATTTCCTGGGGGCTCCATCTATGCCCCTCGTTTCTTTCCTCAAAGTCTGCCAGAGAGTTAGTACCCTTGGACTTTTCTTCTCTCAGAGAAGAACAGTATAATGTGCCTTTTACACTTCAGGAACTGGAGGCAACACTCTCAGCTTGCCGATCATCGGCAGCTGGACCTGACGACATTCATATTCGTATGTTACAACATTTACATCATTCAGCCCTTGTAGTCCTCTTACACCTCTTCAATCTTATTTGGGCACAAGGCGTTCTTCCCCAGCTGTGGAAATCTGCCATTGTTCTCCCTTTCCGCAAGCCAGGTACTACAGGACATGATGCCTCCCACTATTGTCCCATCGCTCTTACTAGTGCAGTTTGCAAAGTGATGGAATGTCTGATAAATCGCCGTTTAATGTGGTATTTAGAGACACAACAGTCTCTCCACTAGTCAATATGGCTTTCGTAAGGGCCGTTCTACCATAGACCCCTTACTACGCTTGGATATGTATGTTCGTAATGCCTTTGCAAATAATCACTCAGTTATTGCCATATTTTTTGACCTTGAGAAGGCATATGACAACTTGGAGGTATAATATTTTGGCCCAAGCGCACTCCTTAGGCCTCCGAGGCAATCTACCATCCTTCCTTAAGAACTTCTTAACTGACAGACACTTCCGTGTTCGAGTCAATAATGTGCTTTCCCCGGACTTTGTCCAAGCTGAAGGTGTCCCTCAGGGATGTGTTCTGAGCACAACACTTTTTCTCCTTGCTATAAATGATTTGGCCTCTGTTCTTCCACCCAATATTTGGTCATCACTCTATGTTGATGACTTCGCTATTGCTTGTGCAGGCGCTGACTGTCATCTCATTGCAGTTTCTCTCCAGCATGCGGTCGACCGTGTTTCCGCTTGGGCCACCACGCATGGGTTTAAATTTTCCAGTACCAAAACTCACCAAATTACTTTCACTAGACGCTCTGTCATCTCCGATCATCCTTTGTATCTCTATGGCTCTCGTATCCTCGAACGTGATAGTCAGGTTTCTAGGCCTTCTCTTTGACCGTAGGTTATCCTGGAAACCTCACATTACCTCTCTGAAGGCAACTTGTCACAGCCGGCTAAACCTTCTTAAAACCCTTGCTCATCTTTCCTGGGGTGCTGATCGTCGAACTCTGCTTCGCCTACATTCAACCCTCGTTTTATCGAAACTCGATTATGGTGCCCAGATTTATTCAGCGGCCTCTCCTGCTACTCTCTCTAGCCTTAACCCCATCCATCACCAAGGATTACGTTTATGCCTTCGTGCTTTTCGCTCTTCCCCTGTTGAGAGCCTCTATGCAGAAGCGAATGTTCCATCCTTGTCTGATCGCCGTGATGCCCATTGCCTTTGCTACTATGTACGCTCTCACGATCTCCACAGTCCTTCCATTTATAGAATGGTCACCGATATTAGTAGACATTCTTTATTTGTTCGCTGCCCCTGTTTGCTCCGTCCCTTTTCTCTTCGCCTACATTCGCTCGTCTTCCCTTCAGTTACCACCTTTATATGTTCATGTAGCATCTCACTTTTCCCTACCCCCCTGGGAAGTTCCATCTGTTCGGGTCTGTTCTTTCTCACTCCCGTGCTCGAAAGCTCAACTGCCTACGGTGGCTTCCCGCTCTCTTTTTCTTGATCGCTTCCACTCCCATGCCATCGCTGTGTACACAGATGGCTCTAAGTCTTCAGACGGCGATGGATTTGCAGCAGTGTTTCCGGACAGCATCATGCGGGGGCATTTACTATCTTCGGCTAGCATTTTTACTGCTGAATTGTATGCCATTCTTGCAGCACTTATTCGTATCGCATCTATGCTAGTGCTCTACAGGCTATACGAAAATTTGGTACATCTCACCCCCTAGTTCTCCGTATCCAACTTTGGCTACGCCGTATCTCTACGAAGCATAAAGATATTATTTTTTGTTGGGTCCCTGGTCATGTCGACATACAGGGCAATGAACAGGCAGACACTGCTGAGCGGTCAGCAGTACATGACCTACCAATTTCCTATAGAGGTGTTTCATTTCTGGACTATTTTGCTGCAATAGCTACCCACCTTCACGCCCGTGTTGGCAACAATGTTGGTCGACTCTGCTTGGTAACAAACTTCATTCTATTAAACCGAGCATAGGTTACTGGCCGTCTTCTTGTCATCAGTGCCGTGGTTGGGAGACCACTCCCGTCTTCGCATTGGCCACACTAGTCTTACTCATGGGTATCTCATGGAGAGGCACCCTGTACCTCTCTGTGAGCAGTGTCAAGTTCCTGTATCGATTAGCCACATTCTGTTAAGACTGCCCTCTCTATCAACGAGCACGCAGAATTTACCTCCAATGCCGTCTTCGTTCTACTACTCTCTCTTTACCTTCCCTTCTTGCTGATGGACCCTCCTTTAATCCTGACTCTCTCATTGACTTCTTGACAACGACTGATTTACTCCACAAACTCTGATGATGATACCTTATGCACTCCCCTCAGCCCTTTCTAGTTCAGTCTCTTGCTGCCCTTTACCCTTTCACCATCCACTGCTCCTCTGTTATCCGTAACCTATTACTCATCCACCTCCCTTTTGCCACCTGATTCCCTCGCTTCCTTCCTGCCCTGCAGCGCTGTATAGCCCTTGTGGCTTAGCGCTTCTTTTTTATTATAATAATATAGAAACTCGATTATGGTGCCCAGATTTATTCAGCGACCTCTCCTGCTACTGTCTCTAGCCTTAACCCCATCCATCACCAAGGATTACGTTTATGCCTTGGTGCTTTTCGCTCTTCCCCTGTTAAGAGCCTCTATGCAGAAGCGAATGTTCCATCCTTGTCTGATCGCAGTGATACCCATTGCCTTCACTACTATGTACGCTCTCACGATCTCCACAATTCTTCCATTTATAGAATGGTCACCAATATTAGTATTTTATTATTATAATCAAAAAGAAGCGCTAAGCCACAAGGGCTATACAGCGCTGCACCGATATTAGTAGACATTCTTTATTTGTTCGCCGCCCCTGTTTGCTCTGTCCCTTTTCTCTTCGCCTACATTCGCTCTTGTCTTCCCTTCAGTTACCACCTTTATATGTTCATGTAGCATCTCACTTTTCTCTACCCCCCTGGGAAGTTCCAGCTGTTCGGGTCTGTTCTTTCTCACTCCCTTGCTTGAAAGCCCAACTGCCTACGGTGGCTTCCCGCTCTCTTTTTCTTGATCACTTCCACTCTCATTCTCATGCCATCGCTGTGTACACAGATGGCTCTAAGTCTTCAGACGGTGTCGGATTCGCAGCAGTGTTTCCGGACAGCATCGTGTGAGGGCATTTACTATCTTCGGCTAGCATTTTTACTGCTGAATTGTATGCCATTCTTGCAGCACTTATTCGTATCGCATCTATGCCTGTCATCATTTGTGGTAGTCTCAGACTCCCTTAGTGCTCTACAGGCTGTACGAAAATTTGATACATCTCTCCCCCTAGTTCTCCGTATCCAACTTTGGCTACGCCGTATCTCTACCAAGCATAAAGATATTGTTTTTTGTTGGGTCCCTGGTCATGTCGACGTACAGGGCAATGAACAGGCAGACACTGCTGCGCGGTCAGCAGTACATGACATACCAATTTCCTATAGAGGTGTTCCATTTCTGGACTATTTTGCTGCAATAGCTACCCACCTTCACACCCGTTGGCAACAACGTTGGTCAACTCCGCTCGGTAACAAACTTCATTCTGTTAAACCGAGCATAGGTTACTGGCCGTCTTCTTGTCATCAGTGCCGAGGTTGGGAGACCACTCTCTCCCGCCTTCGCATTGGTCACACTCGTCTTACTCATGGGTATCTCATGGAGAGGCACCCTGCTCCTCTCTGTGAGCAGTGTCAAGTTCCAGTATCGATTAGCCACATTCTGTTAGACTGCCCCCTCTATCAACGAGCACGCAGAATTTACCTCCGTCGTCGTCTTCGTTCTACTACTCTCTCTTTACCTTCCCTTCTTGCTGATGGACCCTCCTTTAATCCTGACTCTCATTGACTTCTTAAAAACGACTGATTTACTCCACAAACTCTGATGATACCTTTTGCACTCCCCTCAGCCCTTTCTAGTTCAGTCTCTTGCTGCCCTTTACCCTTTCACCATCCACTGCCCCGCTGTTATCCGTAACCTGTTGCTCATCCATCTCCCTTTTGCCACCTGATGCCCTCGCTTCCTTCCTGCCCTGCAGCGCTGTATAGTCCTTGTGGCTTAGCGCTTCTTTTTGATTATAATAATAATACTCATCCACCTCCCTTTTGTCACCTGTTGCCCTTGCTTCTTTCCTGCCCTGCAGTGCTGTATAGCCCTTGTGGCTTAGCGCTTCTTTTTTTATTATAATAATTATCTGCTATGCCCCAAATTGATGGGCAAAGCATGGGTTCACTAGCTAATGGAGTAGTAAAAGGCATCCTCTGATATTGTAGTTTATTTTAACTAAGGTGTACACAACGAAACTGCAGCCAAACTTGTCCACCTCAACCTAGCACCTGATTTGAACTGAGGTAGGCCACTGGCCTAAGGGCAAAGCCTGGGGCACACATTCCTACTCTGTATGCATCAACAAAGCATCTCTGCCTTAAGGGCAAGAGTGGTATATTTGGCTTTAATGGATTCTGATATACCAACAGCACACACCAAATGTCACTACAAAGAACTATACAGGACTACACTAACATTGCTGATAGATGACGATGGGTGGTGGTGATGGGTGTTGTCATTTGAGGTATCTCAAGTGACAGTAGTGTCATATGTTTAAAATTTATAACCCTGGTAAGTGGAATATTGCCTGAATAAATGTAACATTAAGTTACACGTGTCCATTTAACTGTTGTCAGCATTATTTCCAATAATTACACATATTACATACAACTTAAAAGGAAACAGCCCAGAAATACATATACATTCCTGATTTAGGCATGTATACATATAAATTATTATTATTGTTAATCAAATCACAAAATGGGGTGGGGTTTGAACCCATGGCAGCCGAGTCCTACAACTCTTGAGTTTTAGGACTCGTAGTCCTGAGTTGAAAGGGCTCATAGCCATGGCTATGATTATTGTAATAAAAAAAAAGTTCTAAACCTACAAGGGTCAACCATGGCTATGAGCCCCACCTGTTCTATGATTTGTCTGCAACTGTGTTATTACAGTTTCATGAGTAAAATATGTGCAAAACAGTAAAAAAGAAAGTGCATCCAATCAGGAATTGGAGTACCAGAGGCACTATCATTCATTTATATGTATGTATAAACATTTTAATTACCATTTTGATATGTATTAGTTTTTTTTATATCCTGATTCCCCTCAAGGAAGGTTCCTTGATGTTGGTGAGGGGCTCTTGATTTAGGGAATTGGATCTGTGCTCCAGTTCCCCGAATTAAGCCTGAATGCCTTCCATGTCCCCCCCCCCCCCCCAGGTGCTGTATAATCCTCCGGGTTTAGCGCTTCCCCTTGATTATAATAATATAATATCCTGATTGCAGTCTGATATCCTGCAATCACTAGTCCGTAACCTTTCTATAGAACTGTACACAATGAAATCACAAACTTACTCTTGCAACCCAACCCTTGTTCCTCCTTAGCATCTGTCAGTCTCCCTTTTTTTTTTTTTTTTTTTTTTTTTTTTTTTTTTTTTTTTTTTGTATATGCAGAATTTAATCTAGTATAACCCAATATTACAATAATAATTATAATGTGACATCCTAAGACAGGAGCTGCAATGTGACTTACAATATTTCCATTAGAATGCAAGTGGTCTGTCTTCAATTCAGCAGACTGCTTTATTGGGTTCATGCCTGGTAGTCAACCAATTAAGCATACATTGTCTGCTCAATCTAAATTTTTAATATAATGGATATTTCACTAAAGCAGACACCCTTTCCTCTCCCTTATTAGTTTGCTGCCAATTTTTTTCCTTCCTAAATCAGTAATCACTAAGAATAAGTTACCATGTTTACCTTGATCAGTCACGATATATTTTTCCTAACAAGTCAAGCACTGAGATCATAGTTTAGCTTAGAAATATGTTGAGCATGTCCTTGAATTTTTATTTCATGCAGTTTCCAATTTTGTCATCTGTATAAACATATGCAGATCCTGGTGTGTGCTCAGTCAGAGAGTGGACCCCAAAAAAGCTTGCTGGGTTGTGTTTCATCTTCACTGAGGAAGAATTCTCTGCCCAGCTTGACAAATTCTTTCCTACTCAACTTTCCATCTCCATTCTTGTCAATGGCTGCAAAGGATTGAGCAGCATCCTGCAGGAACATTTACAAGTTTAAATTTAACAGTGCAAAATAAAAAAAACTGTACAACATATTACAGTATTATATAATACAGTACAAACATCAATTCACAAACTCTTACATTACAGGAAAATGGTAGCAGTGCTGCATGACCCTTGTTGGTTTAGTTTTATATTTTATTATAATACAGCAAAATGACAAATAACTTTGTAACTTAACGTCTACTACTACTCATTGCTTGAATTATTATTATTATTATAATCAAGGGGGAAGCGCTAAACCCATAGGATTATACAGCGCCCAGGGGAGGGGGGGATGTGGAAGGCATTCAGGCTTAATTCGGGGAACTGGAGCACAGATCCAATTCCCTAAATCAAGAGCCCCTCACCAACATCAAGGAACCTTCCATGAGGGGTCATTGCTTGAAGATATAAGAGCAAAACATCAAAATTTTAAACAAATCCTGTAATATACAGTGTGAGCATACCTCTGGTTTTCGTGAATAAAAAATGGGAATTATTTTTACTAACATCAACTATGTTGGTGAGGGGCTCTTGATTTAGGGAATTGGATCTGTGCTCCAGTTCCCCGAATTAAGCCTGAATGCCTTCCACATATCCCCCCCCCAGGCGCTGTATAATCCTCCGGGTTTAGCGCTTCCCCCTTGATTATAATAATAATAATAATACTAACATCAACCGATGTCGTCACCACTCTTAACACTTACTTTATCTACCCTCCTTGCTTACGGACCCACCTTTGACACAGACTCCCTCTGACTTGTTGACAGCAACAGATTTATTGCACAACCTTTCATTATACTTCATTTACCATTCCTCACTGCCCTTACAAACTCTACTTCTGTTATACTCTCTACCCTCAATGGTTTCAAATCGAGCATATTAAACTGTTAGCACCCTTTCCCTGCAGTGCTACATGACCCTTGCGAGTTCAGCGTGTACTGCTGATAACATATAATACTAACATCAAAACTATTTCCTCAATGTAATGTATTAATGTCTAATCTACATTAAATCTAATGATGCTCAACTGCATTGAACACTGATTTAGATTAAAAGAGTAACAAAAAGTATAGTCAGTGAAAGATTGGATATTAGATTTGTAGGAGAAAATACGAAAGTGAATGTAGTTAAATATTTGAAAGTGGACTTGTCAGCAGATGGGGCAACAAAGTAGAATAGATGAGTTGGGCAGTAGTAGAGTCGAGACATCTGCAGAAAGAAATCTTATCTACGGAACGAACAAATGAGTCTAGGTAAGACCCCAATGGAGCGAGTGAGGAAGACCAGACAAGCAAAGAAGAGCATTGGAAACACTTGACTTGTACTCACTGAAGCGCAGACGAGAGAGATGCATCATAATCTACACCTGGAAGATGCTGGAGGGACTGGTCCCTAATCTGCACATAGAAATCACTCCCTACGAAAGCAAAGGACTTGGCAGGCGATGCAACATACCCCCAGTGAAAAGTAGGGGTGCCATTAGTATACTAAGAGAAAACACAATAAGCATCTGGGGCCCAAGACTGTTCAACAGCCTCCCACCAACCACAAGGGGAATTACCAATAGACCCCTGGTTGTCTTCAAGAGGGAGCTGATTGCCAGGATACCCTCCAGGTAGTCACAGAAAAAGATTCAGGGTTACACCCAGCAGCTAAGCTCTCGTGAGATAGAATGGAAAACACAAGAGCAGGCTGTGCTTGCATCAGGCTCGAGTTCGTTGGAAGTCTTGAACAGTTGGACAGCAAGCATGGTCACAGAAGAGGGCAGCTCACATGTAGGGTTTTTTTTTTTGAATGTGCTTGTTATTTAGGGTTGGTTGAAGATTCGTTTACAATTTTCTTGAAGTTGCTTCGGAAGAGGTGGTACACTTGTGTCCTGTGTCTAAATGTGTAACTGCATGGTTTGACAAACTCCAGTACTTGCATCAATGTGAAGTGATGTGGTGGTTCCCAGGCAAACTTGACAGATCCAGCATAGAGTCTTTTATAGTCCCACGCCAGTCATAGTATCACTGTTGGATGAAGGCATGTGTCTTCACTATCCTCTTCCTCAGAAGAGGAGTCTGTAGGCGAATCTACATGGGTACTGGAAGGTGACTTTGGGTCAACAGAAGCAGTGATGAGGTGTGTTGGTGAATTGTCAGCCAGCTGAGACACATAATAGGTGGTGGCTGAGTCAGCAAATCTTCGTTGTTGATGATGTTGGAAATGTTGATGTTGTTGGAGATGTTTCAGGAACAGTATTTTGGGCAGAGGAAGAGAGGTCTGCAGGCGTAGTGAAGTTCACGACTTTGCGGAGAATGCAGTAAAGCACTTTTGAAAGAGCACCGTCAGGAAGTGAAAGGGAGTTGCGTTGCTAGGTGAAGGTTGTGTGGCATGTAGAATCTTGGTGTCAGCTTGTAGTTTAGTTATGGCAGCATATGTATGTTGGAGAATCTGAGGTGTTGTTCTTCAGATTCCTTAATTGTTTTGGATATTTCTTTTCTGGCTGGACATTTAGCTGCAAGAGTATGATGATTACTCTTGTAGCTAAGACATGTTGGAGCAGCAGTAGTGGTGGTGCAGGATCTGAAGTAGTGTCCATTTCCACGGTTAGAACAAAATTTCTTGTCCTTGATGGGGCAGCTCTTGGTGGTATGGTTGTAGTAGTAGGTCCAGCAAGGGGAGACACGAGTGTAATTTTCTGGTTCAACATGGCTTGGGCATATGTAGTAATAAGAGATGGCCAGTCCATCAGAGGGTGAGTTTGGGCAGCCATGGAGATGTCTGAGAAAGATATCTTAATCATGGAAGAGGCATTACGGATCTTGGTAATGCTGTCTACCGAGGCCCAGGTGTTTTGTTCCTTGATAGATATCTTCAGTGCTTCATCTGAGAGAGAGGTGACAATTTTGTCAAGCCATTTCACAAAGACTGATTGTTTCACCTTCAAGAACGGAGATGGAGATATGGTGAATTGTCGGTCTTTTAGGGCCTTGATAGCAGAACTGTCCATGAGCTTAGATGCTTCAGTGTCATCAGTGCAGAGAACAATGAAGGAATCCTTCAATGAGTGGATTGCTGTAAACTTGATCTGCAAGCAGGTCCTTACAGCAGTAGCTAAAGGTAGTTTGGTGGAGTCCTCAATTACTCCATTTCCTGGTTTGATTTTCACATGATGCTGTCGCATCGTGGGGAAGAAGAGGTAGCGTTTGTAGGATATAGATTTCCCTTCCCAGTGGGGATTGAAGGGAGACTTCTTGATAAGGAGCAGCTATTACCTGGTTTCCTTTGTCTGATCCATGGAGATGAAATGGAATGTACTGTACTAATTATAGTGGTACCAACACTTGTATGGATGTGAGGCATGGGCCTTTAAATGTTAGAGTGAGGAGGCCAGAGACAGTAGAAATGCCATGTTTGAGAGTAGTGTGATGTGATTATTATTTGGAGTGCTGAAATTAGATGGTATGGGGTTACCATAGATATTATTTAGAGAGAATGAAGCAGAATGGTATCAAGAGTGATAGGGTGGAAGGAAGGAGGAGTAGGGGGCCATTCCCAGGAAAGGTTTCAACCTTAGGGGCTTGAGCATCCAGCAGTATAATGGGTGAGAGTGGAGAAAATTAGTTTTTATGGTTTGAGGTGCTGTCGAATATATTTAGGAGAAAGCTTTAAACCCAAAGAGGTAGTACAGCACCTGGGGAAAGCGGGGCAATCAGGCTTAATTGAAGAGAGGTTGGAAAAGTCCAATTCCTTGGACCAAGAACACCCCACCTTGGAGTGAAAGCAATGTGACATTTATGGAGGGAATAAGGGAAAACCAGATAACTGGACTCCAGTCCTTGAGGTGGGAAGCACAGTGCCTGTAGAAAGTTGTAGATTGGAGGGTATAAAGGAGGGGTGGGGATGCTGCAGTTTGGAGGGGTATCTGAATTGTGATGCTTGCATGTTTTTGGCAATACACTTGTTGAATGATTGTAATCAAAACTAAGCACTAAACCCACCAGGGTCATGCAGCAGTGCAACTTGTTGAATGAATAATGGGACATGTGTGTCATTCTGTGCCTTTCCTGCAAGGAATGTCTAGATGTACACCATATAGCTCACTGTAAGGTAAAAGTGTGACAAAGGGTGTTCTGCTGTATGTCAGGTATGCCACAACCACACTTTCCAGCTGTACAATAATCTTTAAATCCAATGAAAGTATAGTAGTCAATCACATGTAGTTTCATTAGTGATTTCAAATGCCACATATATTTTTTATCTAAATAAAAAAAATGTATATAACAACATACCTCTTCTGTCAGGCCCAAGCATGTGTAGAAGACTTCGAATTCTTCAATAGATATCTCTCCACTACCATCTGTGTCTACAGCCTGCAAAATATAAACAGTAATCAATATATGCAATTAATTTTCATTTAAAAATTTACATACTGTATTTTTTATATCAATATAGGGGTTCCAGCTTATAAGTTGCAGCTTTGATTTTTCGACTTAAAAATAGTTTTTATCTAAAAATAGCATAAATGCAAATTATGTTTGTTTACACATGTTCATGCATTGCCTTGGCAGTTTTAAAACTTTAGATGGTTCCTATATACAAATGTTTGTAATATGGGGCACCTGTACTGTGTGATTGAGCTTCTAGATACATATGAGAAAAGTTGTGATATTGTTAGCAGTATCGTACCTTAAAGAAGTAAACGAGGGGACTAGCAACTTTCTTACGCAGGTCCTTAGTATTGACGACATGTTCCATCTGCATCAGGAACTGCTCCTGTCCAATGAAGACATATGGGTCGCCTGATGCCCCCCACTCCTCCTCCCATACATGCTGCATGAATATAATTTTTTTTGTTAAATCTGGTGCTGCATTGACTGCAATACAATTAAGGTGGTGTTCACAATTTATATTTTTATAGAAAAAATGTGTTTGCAGATTTGTAGTCATTGGATTTGCAGTTTGAGGTCTGTTCAATGCCTCTAATATTAATGTTCAGGGGTACCTGATGAAAGGCTCTTGATTCAAGGAACTGTAACTGGTTTAGTAGTAGCTTTTAAGGAATATAATCAAATTTGCCTCATGAGCTTTCTCCTAGATGCCTGGTGTCTAGATGATAGCATAGATAATGCCCACAACAAAGAAAGGAACATGTAGCAAGCAAAAAAGTGCTCTACAGTATTACTGTGTACAGGACAGCATGTACAGTGGTACGCTGAATTACGAGTACCCCAACTTATGAGTTTTCCGAGTTGCAAGCCGTCACTCGGTCCATTTTTTGCTTTGAGTTGCGAGCCAAAATCTGAGTTACGGGCGAGCTTCAGATACGCCGCCACTAGTTGGTGCAGCAAACACCACAATATCTGACCAGTATCCCAGCATTTTGTGCTTTATGTGCAGCTATTTTGCCAAATTTCTTTTTTCTAACCACGAGTCCTAAGAAAGTACGTGCAAAGGACAGCACTGAGATGATGATGATGTCCACTGAATTAAAGCATGAAATCATAGAAAAATTGCTTTTGTTTCAGTGTTTTACTTATGAAACTAGTGATCTAGTGCAGTTAGCCTCACAAACACTATTTTCTCTTATAAGACCTCAAAGGGCAAGAACGGGAGGATATGGTTAGCGATAATTATTTTTACCTCGGGAGTGGCCACCACCACTCATCACATGACATTTTATTCATTCTAAAGTATATATCATGTTTCTATGTTATTTACATTGTTTATTATGTCATATTAGATAAATTGTGATAGATAAATAAGCTGCAGAGTTTATATTAGTGTTATACTGAAGTATTTTCTCCCGAGAGCCAGGAATTCTGCTGGAACGGATTAATGGCATTTCGATTAATTTCACTGAGGAAAATGGATATACGAGCAAATTGAGTTACGAGCTGGGTCACAATGAATTAAACTCGTAAGTCAAGGTACCACTGTACCAGTATCCACCAGTTTCTGATGTAATCAGGACAGATAAATCACTAACTGGATACTGTACAGTCTGTCCAATATGGAAATGCTCAATAGCAATGTCTGAGATAGTCTTCAGTGGAATCATAGATGATTGCCAGCCAAGTAAAGATG